>NC_041382.1:634766519-634780170 GCF_002162155.2 Triticum dicoccoides | reverse complement strand
ATAGAACAAGTTTATTTTTAGTAAGAAAATTTAGGTATATGAGATTTGATGATCTAATCAAAATATTACTATATAGAACTACCTACTTTATTTTAGTAAGAAATTAATAGAACTAGTTTATTTTTAGTAAATGCTTAGTTGAATTAATAGAACTAGTTTATTTAGTTGAATTAATAGAACTAGTAAGTGTTTAATGTTTCACCTATATATGAACATATATGTTAGATATTAGATGAATTAGTTCAATTAATTAGTTGAACTAGTTAGTTGAATTAGTTTAATTAATTAGGTATATTCTTCGTAAGTGCTTAGTTAAACTAGTTGAATTAACAGAATTAGTTGAATTAATAAAACTAATAAGTGTTTAATGTTTCACCTATGAACATAGGAATGTCGTCTGACGACGAACACGATTTCATTATGTGTGAATACTGCGAAGACCAGCGTGGCCTGTACGGCCAAAATTTTCTAGTTGATGAGAGACGCTTCAGCATCAAGCTGGATGAGAACTTCGAAGTGGATACACTAAGTCACAAGGAAACGTCTTTTTTCGTAATTAAGCATGACTTATGCTTCATTTTGCTTCACCTTTTAATTTTAATTTTTCACTATTCTACTAGCATATCCCCTGCCATGCAAGAATTTTTGTCTTGGATAAGATAGGTTTCAGTCCTAATGAAACTATGGAGGTAAAAAGAGTTTATTTGAAGACCGAGCATGGTTATACCTTCAACGTCAAATTATACAATGCAGACACATACACCTATTTTGAATGCAAAACTTGGCAAGCATTATGCAAGGCTTATGCATTTGAGCCTGATATGGTTATCACTTTTGATATTCGTCCGGAAGATGATATTGAAGGTAATAGAGACATCTAGGTCGATGTGCAGACGCCTCCAGTTCTACCATTATGCAAGTTTCTCAACCATATTTATGTCTTTGATATGAGATTATTTGAACCAGTTGAATAATAAATAGATCTCAATTAATATTGACAGCTTACTTCCAGTCAAGCAAACATGTCCGGCGCTTGGTAGACAGGACCATCCACTGTGCCGGGGCTGAACTAAACTGCGAGGAGACAAGTCATTATGTTTCATGGCTTGAGGATCTTGATGCTGTCAAGACAAATATCTTTCCTGCACTTAGAAATGTTAGTACTCAAAACGTGCGACCAATAGTGTTCGTACTGAACTACGGTCACATATATTTAGGAAAGATGGTAAGATTTCTACTATTTCTTCTCAGTGCATCTTTTGCATACATTATTTTTTTAAGCTAAACTTCATTGCTAAGTATGTTACTATACGATGTTCTTCAACAGGGACTCTCAATGAATGTTGTGCCTGATTGGATCGAGACTAAAGGTACCATGAATATTGTTAGCTTACGGCCAAGATATCCTACAATGCACTTTAGTGCATTCAGGATTTCTAATAGCGAGGAATACTTAATAGTAAAAGACTGGAGCAAAATTGTGAACGATCACAGAGAAGTACTAGGGGCAGCAATCAGAAGCGCAACCCACGATTAGGAGACATGTTCATCTGCATGCTCCAATATGATGAATCAGCAAAGCTATACATGTTCTATGCTATTTTACCTGAGAGAGAGCAGCAGGAGTGATTAATTAGCTAGTTCATGCTCTTATTACTTGTCCTCTCATATCCGTGTTCTTCGTCCTGAACTTAATCTCAAACAGTGATTTGCTTTTGTGGTGTTATGAACGCTTATAATATCATTACCATGTTGAACTCGATAATATCTTTGCTATGAAAACCGTTGGTGATGATATATATGATGCAAGAGTTTTTATATTAATTAATATGATGATGATGATGATGATGATGATGATGATGATGAGTTATTATATAATTTATGAAAGAAATTGCATATTAGTTTCAACTGGATGGATTCTAACTAAGTGATCAAGTATATATATATGTCATATCCATATTACCTCGATCACTTAAGTAGGTGATCAAGTATATATAATATGGATATGACATATACTTGATGACTTAGCTAGGATCCACACGCATCCAGTCAAACTAATCACCTAATGATTTAACAACTCATTATAATGTAAAACAATCACTAAATTAAATTGAAAACACATAATTAAGGTAAAACAAAACAAAACACACCAAAACATTTAGTACCGGTTGGTGTTACCAACCGGTACTAATGTCCTACGCGCCCACGGAGCTGACTCGTGCCATGTGTTTGACCTTTAGCATCGGTTCGTGCTGAACCGGTACTAATGGGGGGGGGGGCTTTAGTGACCACACTTTAGTGCCGGTTATGGGCTTTACGAACCGGTGCTATTGCCCGGTTCTGCACTAGTGCTCCGTTCCTTATCTTTGGAAGAGGAGGACCAGTACGCAGGCAGGCATTCCCGACTTCCACATCTGCGAGCGAGTCCTTGGCCTCACAGATTCCACGATGCGTGCAGCTTTGTGATATACTCCTATTTATGAGAAACTAGCAAAAAAGAAGAACGAAAATTTAGCAAATATGGGGACACTTGCAAGTACGACAACGTATTGTACGTCACATTTACCCTGCCAATTTATTGTTTTTCCCGTCACATCTTGACTTCACAGCTGCGCTCCGATTATGTAGGAGGGAGAATGCGGGACCTCACTTTCATGAGACCAATTCGTCGTTGTGGTACATTGGGTGTGATTTCAGGAGCTATCCTTGTGCCGTCCTCGCATACGCATGGTGCTGGTAGGTTTTTCTTTCTGGTCCCTGCTTCTTTTCTTCTTCTTTCTTTGTGAGGGGAGGGTCAATGGTCTTCTTGGGTCTGCCCAACGACTCCGGCCTGGCACATACGGCTGAATATGGACTAGGGCATCTTCAACCTCAAGCCCATGTTAGTTGCAAGCCCATCTTAGATATGCGGGTGGTTTGAGGACTGTGAGACCTTATATAATGAGAGGTGCTTAGAGAGATGTTTAGAAAAATAAACCGGATTTTTCTGAAGCACCGGTGCCTATTTCTACAGGAGAGACGCTTAGTTAAGCGTCTATCCTGTACAAATAAGCACCAGTGCTTAAGAAAAGTCTGGTTTATTGTACAAACTAGATGATACCCCGCGCATTGGTGCGGGAATGGATGATGCATGCTTATTTTCATAGATAGGGGATAAAAGTAGATAGTATAAGTGAGAATCTCTAAATGAGTTTGTGCCGTGGATGGCGACAATGAAAATATGTAATATTGTCCAAACAATCTGAGCCGGAGTTGAATCCATTGCAATGCAAGAGTCCCTTGGTTAATACATTGAACATCTGGTCATAGAAATATTAATTCCATATGCTTTGTGGCTATAGCAGAAGTACACAAATTAAAGAAAAATGATTTATGATAAAGTAGCAAGAATAAATTAAGAATCCCTTGAAATTCCCTGCAGGACAAAGGTAAAAAAAATATGAACATCTCCACCACCTGAAAATGGAACTACATATGACTATAATTATAATAAAAGGGGCCTCAAAATATTTCACTTTCTTAGAGCGTAGCAAAATAAAACTCAGATACCAAGTACTACCAGCCCCGGATGCGCTGGATAGATACCAGTTAATTCAATGCAAAATTGCCTCAAATCCTCGACGCGCCTCTCAACCCACAGTGATGGTCACATTGTGTTCAGCGGCCCGAATTGCATAGACAATCATTATCGATAAGATGCACCAAGCATAAACATTTTCTGTGGCCTTACTTGCCGCTGCAACACTTTGAAGAAGCTAGCTAGGATACGTACCTTGTAGTTGTTTTGGCTGCCTCATAGTCGATAATGAGCAGCAAGCACACATATAATTTCTTTGATTGTCTGACTTGTAAAACTACCCTGAATGAGATATTCTCCATGCCATGTTGACACAAGAAAAACTGATTCGAGTACATCAGACCTATTGTTGACACACTACGGTTACTGACATAGCTCCGGCACACTCCCATTATTGCTTGATTTTTGAAAGAATTCAGTGACATTCCTTACATAGCTATTGGAATTTGATTCCTTCACACGCCCTAGAACTGCGTGTTTGCGGCTGCTGACCATCCTGACGAGGTCCTGCAGCTGTGTGTCCCGCTAAAGGCCATCGCGTCATGGAGATGATGTCGTAAAAGAGCCGAGAAGGATGGAGAGGAGATGAACGGATATATGGCCGTGATGTAGGGCGGGAAGAGGAGGTCATATGCGTGTGGTGGTGGGAACTTGTAAGGGAGGCAATTAAAGGGAAAATAGGAACTGATTGCATGGTAATTGTTAAAATGGAATATGAGCGATTGACGGGGGAAGAATAGGAACTGATTGCAGGCTAATTATGAAAAATCAATATGGGAGATTGATGGGCTTTCACCTTCGGCTATACTCCCATGAGTAGTAACTTACAACTGAGGAGAGATGGTATGTACGTGTGGGCACTATAGAGAGACCGATTGATTGGTGTCCCCTCAAAAAAATAAAACTAAGTGCTGATGCGGCATCATGATGACGTGGACGGCGTGCATGTAGAGATAATTGCTAGTAGTGGGGATTAACTTCTTAAGAATATAGGATATAGGATAAGTACCGGTAGGCGAATGAGCAACTCTTAGCAGGCAGGGAGATCGCGCGAGACGTGGACGTGACGGACCAGGCGGCGTTGCTCGAGTGCTACCGCACCGTCCGCGAGATCCGCCTCGACCGTTGGTGGTACCGCCAGTGTCAGGCGAAACTAGAGGCCACCTACAAGGAGTACGACGAGGAGGCAGACAAGGTGTGGGGCAAGACCGACGACGAGAAGGACAATGCCAAGGTCGTGCCCCACTGCCATGACCACAAAGCAGACACGTCCACAAGCGCCGCCGAAAGCGAGGAAGAGTAGTGCATGGCAGGTCGCGCCGCTCTGGTTACAGGAAGGCCACCGCTCTTCCCCTTTGCATGAAGCCAAACTTGGCGGGCTGATAATGGTCGACCTATTAGTCACTCAAGCTGCGGCGCTGGAGGCTGCGGAGGCAGAGCTGGAATGTATGCGGGCAATGAACACAAAATTAATACTTTTTTGGATGTCTACACAAAATAGGTAATACTTTTTTGGATGTCTACACAAAATAGGTAATACTTTTTTGGATGTCTACACAAAATTAATACTTTTTTGGATGTCTACACGAGCTGGAATGTATGGGGAGGCAGAGCTGATATCCTCATTGTCCACACAAAATTAATACTTTTTGTATACACCAAGACCATTTTTTTACATGTTCAACATTGTTAAAGCATATGATTAGCACCTTTTGAACATTTTTAAGTAAGTTTTACTTATTTTTCAAACAAAAGTTGGAACATATTTTAAATTATAACTTTCTTAACTATGGATTTTTTTGACATGGAACAACCATTGTTTGGAAATTTTACGATTTTTTTTGAAATTCTTGATTTTTTTAAATCTATCGTCATTTGCTTGAATGTATAAAATATTTTTAAAATTAACTGAACATTTCTTTACATTGATTAATTTTGTTAATGTCATTTTTTTAATGTGTGAGGTTTTCAAGTGTAATAAACATTTTTCGTAAACATGGTTAACATATTCTTCTATTTTTTCCGTAACATTGCACATTTTTCATATACAAGAGAGACATCTTTCAATACACGCTTAACATTTTCAGATGCATGATTAAGATTTTCCAATTTTTTACAAAAATGTTATGTTTATACACAACCACAGAAACAAAGCAAAAAAAGAAACAAAAAAGTGAAGAAACCACAGAAGGAAAAAATAATCAAAGGCGTGAGTTGATGTCAGCTTGACACGTCCACGTGGTTACTGAGCGTCCTAGCAACGGTTATGTCGCCTGTACTGATTGGTATAGCAATCGCCTACGGGCGACACAGAAGCGGGCCGGCTGATTAGCTGCGTTGCCCGACGGCTTCGCCCGCGCCACGTCTGGTTCCTGCTTTCGATCAATGAGTCCAGTTTTCCTCTCTTTTTCTGTTGTTTTTAATGGGTTTTATATTTTTTTGGCTGGTTTTATTTAATTTAATTAATTATGTGTTCGATTTTCTTAATTTTTTCAACGGTTTTCATCATTTTTATTTTTCTTCTTCTTGATACTTTGTTTTTATTGTTTTTTCTACGGTTTTCTATATTTATTTTTCTTTTTGTTTCATTATCTGTTTTTTCATTTTGGTTTTCCAACACATGTCTACTTTGTCGTACATGTTGTACATTTAGCATATACATGTAAAACATTTTTATACTCATTTAAAATTTGCAATTACATGGCAAACATGTTTACCAAAACATACTGAATGTATTTATCAAATACGTGTCACTTTGTTTTTTCAATACATGTTGAAACTTTTTTTTCATGAGAAAAAACATTTTTTGGAACTGTGCAAACTTTTTCTAAATTGTACCAACACAGTTTTTGAAAATTTCACGAATAAATTTTTGAAACTTGTCAATATTTTGTTAAATATGACATTCATTTTTGAAATGTATGAAACGTCTTTTTGAACTACACAAACATTTTTTTACATTGTATGGACAACTTTTAATTATCACATACTTTTTTGTTGAAATGCGATATCTTCTTAATTGTCGCAGAAATTTTTCATGCACATAATTAACATTTTTTGTACACATGATTAACATTTTGGGTACACATGATTAACACTTATACTTTTTTCATTCACGTTATATATTTTGTTGTATACACCAGAAATATGTTTCTATACATGTTTAACATTTTAAATTGAAAAATACTTTTTTAAATACAAGATTAACATTTTTCAAATAGAATATTATTTTCATTTTTTAATATAAATATTTAGTAGATGTGGAAATGTAAACACAGTTAATGAAATCAAAAAACAAATTGTGGAAAAACACATAAAAAGAGTCACGCATGATGGCAGGGTGACGCGGCTTGTTGTTACCTGGCCGACCCAGTTCGGTCTCGCTGCAGGCGAGACGTGCCTTGGCGTCACGGTAAGCGGTACATAGCCGCACCAGCGCGGATGCACATTGAGACACCCTCAAGTACGAATATCCTATTCAACGCATTTTGGATCAAAGTGTCGCTCCTGAGAGCAATTCACTGAGAAGTATTCCTTGCGGGATCCACTCAAGGGTCACTCTTGTCTGAGAGGTAAAGCATTCCAGTTTATTCAACAATAACAAAACATTTGATACATATAATTTCAGGAGGATTAATAAGCAAAAAATGAAGTCCATTACTCCCTCCGTTCCCAAATATAAGTCTTTCTAGAGATTTTAATAAGTGACTACATACAGAGCAAAATGAGTGAATCTACACTTTAAAATATGTCTACATACATCCGTATGTTGTAGTCCATTTGAAATGTCTAAAAAGACTTATATTTAGGAACGGAGGGAGTATCTAAACTTGAGGAAGCTCTAGCCGAAGGGCCACTTTTGGTGGGCGCACTCTTAGTCGCCGTCATGTGTCGCGTGCAGGGCGCTTTCTTGGGATTTTTTTTCTATATGCGTTTTCGGGCTTGAAATGTTTTTCTCTTTTTTTTTGACTTTTTGGTTTTTGCTCGGTTTCCCCTAGATTATGGACAAAAAAATAAAATAAAAATAGCGTGAAAAAATATGTCTTTCCCTTTTCTGAAAGGCACAAATTAATTTCTCGTGAAGGCACAAGTTTTCTTTTGCGAGAGGTATAGTTATGCCCCTCGAAATGGAAAACAAGATGCATTTTCTTTCCTACGCAAGAGGCACAAATTTGCTTCTCATGGGGGCACAGGGTTGCTTCCGCAAGAGGCACATATGTGCCTCTCGAAAAGAGAAAAAATTAACATATTTGTTTTCTTCCACGAGAGGTACCGATTAACTTCTCGTTGAGGCACAGATTTACTTCCACGAGAGGCACAGAAAAAAAGTATTTTTTTCACGAGCGACGCAAATTTGCTTCTCGTGGAGGCACAGAGTTGTTTCTGTGAGAGGCACAACTAACAGAAAGGGAAAACGCGTTTTTACCATGAGAGGTACATATTTGCTTTGCGTGGAGGCACAGATTTGCGTCCGCGAGAAGCACAGTCTTTTTCTTCCGTTTTTTGTGAAAAAGAAGTTCGTTAAACCTATTAACATGGAATCTAGCTTTAAAGATCTTGACGCGAGAAATTCAACGGTGAATGCAGTTTGCGATTTAAAAGCACGGCTTAATAGATAAAATATTTTGAATAAACAAATTTATGAAAAAAAGAAAACTCTTAGATTGCGCCACTTATCGCATACTGGGGTTTAGGAATGACCTTAAAAAGGAGTACCCCGAGTGATTCGGTCGTCCCTTTGCACAGGGATGACCAGTGAACGACGGACTGGGCCGGCCGATTATCTAGCTTTAGTGTATATTTTCTAGTATGCTTTTCTTTATGTTTTGGGAACCTTCTAGAAAATTCCTAAACCTTTTTACTGGTATTTATGATCTCTTTCCGTTTATATTTATCATATTTTCGGTTTATTTTCTTTTTCTAGAAAAATTCAAGAAAAAAATTTCACCTTTTCAATTCAAGATATCAAAAAATTTGACAAAATTTCTTCACAAATTTCAAAAAATGTTCGTGTTTTTCAATTTATCAAGTGTGCCATTAAAAAGGATACCCCGCTTCTATAGAATGTTCTCATTTTTATAAAAAGTTCAGAAATTTTAAATATCATTCGCGGTTTCAATTTTTATTCAAAAATATGAAAATGCGTTCATATTTTCTAAGATTGTTCGTGTTTTTTTTTAAAGATCACGATTTTCATTAAGTGTCTAGAACTTTTTTCAAAACTAACCAAAAAACCATGCGCGAGCGATCAGCCAGCTGAATCTGAATCGAATCATTGCCCATTAACAAAGAACCTTGTCCGGGATATCGTTATGAACTATGGTACCGAAAATTTTCTTCCATCCCGCTTTGTTATGAACTATGGTCGTGCGTCGTATACGTTATTTCCAAATATATCTCGCCCCGTTAGCTTGCGTACAGCAGAATCAGTAGGGCGGCACGCCAACATAGTTGCCAGGAGGGAAGTACTCGCAGACGGCCACGGTGTCGAGGCCGTTCCGGCAGGTGCGGCGGCCGCAGCCGAGCTCCCGCGTGGTGTTCCACACCACCTGCGTGTACTCGCCGCACGTCTTCCCCGGGGCGCAGGCGTTGGCGCCGTGGTCGTACCACCGCCGCTCGTCCACCCACGCGGCCACCGCGTCCGTCGCGTTGTGGTGCCCGTTGGCCCAGTAGAGGTTCCGCCCGTAGACCCCGTCGGCGGGCCACGGGATCGGCGAGAGGTTGCAGGGGACGCGGAGCTTGTTCGCGTACTGCATGGCGTCCAGCTCCAGCGTCAAGTTCCACGTCAGCGGCGGCAGGCCGACTGCGCCGCGCGCGTCGTTGTGCGCCTGCAGGAACTGCGTCCAGGAGGGCACGACGGCGGCGCCAGGGTCGTGGCCGGGGATGCTGATGGCTGCAGCCGGCGATAGCGAGGCCAGGGCGAGGGTCAAGGCGGCGAGGCAGGCGAAAGGAGACATGGTGATCTGCGGTGCGGGTCGATTTGGTGAAGTTTGCAAGGGAAGTGCAGTCGTTATATAGGAGCGGTTAGTTAATTGTGCGGGTTCTCGTATGCATGCATGAGCGTTTGGATTTAGATCGCAACGCATATGTGTGTCAGTTTGGACATTGGCGAGTTAATGTGAAGCGTTCATCGTCGAGTAATGGATTGCTACATACGGTCAGATACTGTCGGTGATGAAAATGTGAATTTATTTACTTTTGAACCATACAATTTGGGAATTACAAGTAAACAAATGCATAATCGATGGTAAATAGCTTTGATGCACCACGTGGAGGGATGCAGTTAACTTGCATGCACGGCGTGATCAATCAACGGCGCGCGATCAGTAGTTCAGTATGGCCGGCCGGTGCCGTAGTTGCCGGGCGGGAAGTAGTCGCAGACGAGCAGCGTGTCGCCGGAGTCGCACACGATCTTGCCGCACCCGAGCTGCGTCGTGTTCCGCCACACGACCTGCGTGTACCGCGCGCATCCGGACGAGCCCGCCGGCGCCGTGCAGGAGCTGCTGCCGTAGTCGTACGATCGCCCCTCGTCCACCCACTGCGCGACGAGCGCCCCGGCGTCCAAGCGACGGCCTTTGCCCACGGCGACGTTCTCGCCGAAGTAGAAGAGCGACGAGCGCCGCGGCGCGCAGTCGGCGCGGCGGGAGCGGGCGTAGTCCTTGGCGTATCCCGCGATCCCCGGGCTCCACGTCAGGGGCTGCACGCCGACCTTCCTCCGCGCCTCATTGTGCGCCGACAAAATGTCGTCGACGGTGGCCTCGGCGCGCGCACGGCGACTTCCGTCGTCAGTGTCGCTGACGGGCGTGCACGGTGGTGCCAGGAATGCAAGCAGTAACAAGATGGTGAGGTAGCACATGTGCATGGTCATCCTTGTGCTCGCCATTTGCGTGGGTTTCCTGAAAGCTTGGTTGTATTGAGATTGAGAGGGACGCAGTGCATGGATGTGATGGACCAGTTGCGTCGCTGCATGATTATATATAGGGTAGAACGTTTCGTGTCCATCTCTCTTGAGCCTGATTAGCTGTTGATTACTTTGAACACTCGCATGGCGGCTAAGGATTAGCTAGTGTGCTCTAGCTGGTTATGCCATCTTTGTATCCAAGCCACCAAGGAATCTTCCAAATTGTTTAGAAGCTAAATCTATTGGCACGGCACAAACAAGATGATGGTGTGCTTGACCAGAGGAGCAAATGCAATTGAACAAGTGCATTATACGTGGTATCTTGCTGGTTTTAGGGGACTGAGCAAGAGAAGATTAAGGAAGAAGCAACAGCAGCTGCACGCCAATTCTTGCCGCCCAAACGGCCGTATATATCGCGCGGTGCGATGAGGGAAAGACCCTAGCCAAATCGGTGCGCTGTTTACATCATCATTTTGTCGACTGTAGTGCACCACTGCACCATACAATATTTTGATTATTTTTGGACAAGCATTTTCCCCTCTACAACACGATGAACTATTTGGTAGTACTCCCTCTATAAATAAATATAAGAGCGTTTTTTGCGGGGAAAAATATAAAAACGTTTACATCACTAAAGTAATGATCTAAACGCTTTTATATTTGTTTACAAAGAGAGTATCAAAAAAGGAGGTTGAGCCAAGTCAAACTTTCGGGACTGTTAGCATGAATATATGAATAGAATTTCGCTGTAAAGTGGCTAACTTTTTTCGTACACAATAACTTAACAACTTCCATTTCTCTTTAATTTCGGTCTTAGCATAATGCATGCAGCCAAAATTAATCATTCAATAAACACCCTCTGACAAAGGAGCTTCCCCTTGTTGCACAACAAATCATCGTAAATCGAGTTAAACCATGGGGTTAGGTAGTTTTCGGGGACGCGCCGCTTTGCTATTGATGATGGTAAAACGATCAATAAGTGTGCCTGGGACTAGCCATGACGTTGATGGTCACTGCCTCGGCCAAGAGCATGATGCCTGCTCCGTCGTCGCCTGGAAGGTTGGGAGATAACCTATACAAGAGTTTGCCGGTGTTTGTCGATTCGTCCACTACTACAAATTTGAGTATTCGAGGTGTCAATGGAGGTGGTTTTGACCATTAATCCAACAACCGCCTCTAATGAGCATGCTTATGCACTTAAGACAAGTAAAACCGCCTCCATTGAGTTGACGAGCAATTGAAGGTGGTACAATACGCAAAAACCGCCACAAAATTGGATGGCGGTTTACACTGAGAAAACGGTTCCGATATGAGTTATTGTAACACCTCAATCCGCCCCTTTCTTTTTCTTTGAGTTTATTTGGATTCTATTTGAATTTTGGTTTGGATCTTCATTTGAAATTTTATTTGGACTTGAGCTAAAAAAATGCCTATCTTCCCCTCCCAAGTAATCCAACCTTTCTATAATGTTGCCAAGGCAATGGCACACATATTCTAGCCTTTCCATAATTCTTCTCCACAAAGAAACATTATTTTCCTATGAGAAGAACGTCATTATCTTGTAAAGCATTCTTCAATTTGTTTCGATCCAATGCTTCCCAAATCAATTCCATGACTTCTCCTACACCTTCCACACCCGTGCACTCTAACATCTTTGATCTTCATGTGCAACAAATGACCTCAACAACCAAATCAAACTTTTGGTCCCATTATCACGATTGAACTACAACTGCCACATGTGCTTCCCCTATTGAACCAAAACTTAGCAGAGTGACTCACCTTATCAATGTACTTCCACCCACCAAAATACAGAGCATTTTCCCAAGCCAGTTTCCCACACTCCACCGCAAACACTTGCCATCCACAATATGTCTTTGATCACTACACTCAATCCATTAGTCCATTGAGCATTAAATCTCTTATATAATCTCCTTTGGTAACCAGAAACCTTCCTGGCATGTACAACGACTTAGTGGTTTGGCCAGGCGATGCCAGTGGTGATCGCCCCATCGCATGCCAGTAGGGCGCTTTGCGCCAAGTTCCAAACCCCTCGTCCACTGCCAGCCATCCTGGATCGTATATCCGCACCAAGGCATTCCCCCAGCCCCTCCGCAACTGCCACACACCCTCCTCCCCCTCGGATTTTTCCTCACATACGCACTATGACAATACCCCACCGCTGCCGCATCTCCCGCCCGTGGCCAGTGCCATTGTCGCATTCCCCTTGTCCTCCCCATGCACATGTGCGCCCCTCTGCACCCTTCAATGCTGCACCTATCTCCACCTATGACAATGAGACATGTAGCCCATATGCGCAAGCCCCTCGGCGGCATCCTCCGTATTGCTTATTTTGGTCATTCATGGTGGAGGGATACCTCATGCGAGGGGTTTACAATGGTGTATGATATGTCTACCGAGTGTTTCTATCTGGGAATAGATGGCTATGAGAGCCCCCTGGTCTCCTCTTATATAACCGGTGGAGGCTAGGGTTTATATGTAGGTAGATGCGATCCTAGTTGCCGCAGCCACGACCAAAGCCATTTTGTCTGTATATTGTACATGATAGACATACACATCGCATGGTATAGCCTTCAACGGTTGGTACTTGTTTGCGACCGAGACGCTTAGGCTTGCGTGGCCATGGACAACTCGTCCCTAGCGTCTTAAGCGCGAGGAGTGTAGCCAGCGCTCATGCACACCCCATCGTCGGCCGGCCAAACAAGCAGTGGTGGAGCTACACATGCTTCATTGGGCGGGCCAACACCAGCTAGCTTAAGAAATATGTCTGAAATTTTGCTCCCAGAGCCCAAATTCAGCAGCACTCTACACTGTAATCTTATTTGGCTGGACGGGCCATGGCATGGTTTTGCCCAGCCGTAGCTCCGCCACTGCCAACAAGGAGGCTAACACTCGCTCGGGGACATGCCAGTTTTCCCGGTTCGTTGGTCGCAATTGACCGATCCACCATTAGCCGGTTGGTTGTTGACTATTAAAAAAATCAAATTAAAAAATAGGATTCAAAAAAAAATCTCAGGTTGACTTTTTTAATGGATTTGATTTTTTTGCAAATTCAAAAATTTCACGAATTCAAAAGAAGTTTACGGTTTTGAGAAGAAATTCACGGATTTGAAAAAGTTTTTTTATTGGAAAAAGGTTCATAGATTTTGAAAAAG
>NC_041382.1:634680973-634766089 GCF_002162155.2 Triticum dicoccoides | reverse complement strand
GATTATGAAAAAAAGATCGCGGAGAACCCAAAAAGATTTGAGAAAAAACCCGGTCAGAAGCTTCTCAAAGCTCCCCATAGCAGCCGAAAGCTTCTAGCAGTTTCACAATACTGACTAGGTTGCTTTCAAAAAAACACGAAACAGTGTCGTGTGTGGTTGAAGAAGAAAAAAAAATGTAAAATTAGCCGAGCCCAAGTGGAGGAGGGGTGGTTGTGTGTGTGTGCCGGTTTGCCGTTTACACTATAGTCGATCTGAATTTCTATTTGGCGCTTAAGGCATCAGTTATAGGCATATTTTCTAACTTGCGCACACCCCTCTCAGCACCAAAGTAGGAGATAGGCCATTTAGGTTCTTTTTTTCATTGTTGAAAACATTTGCACCATCCGGTTTAGTGAAGCTTTTAGAAGCTTCCAAATATATTTTTTATATTTTTTGTTTTGGTTTTTTATTTAATTTTTATTTTTATTTTCCTTGTTTGTATTTTATTAAAAACTAAAATGTTAAATTTGCAAAATTAGAAGATCTTTTTAAATAATTTTGATTTGAGAACTATGTAAAATTCATGATTTTTTAGAATTTGTGAAACTTTTTCTCAAATTCATGAATAGTTTTTTAGATTTTGTGAACTTTTTGAAATTCGTGATCCTTTTTGAAATTTCGGGAACCTCTAAAATTTGTAAATTTTTTCAAAATTTGTGAACTTTTTTAAAATCCATATTTTTTTTCAAATTCGTGAGCTTTTTCAAATTTATGAGTTTATCCAAAATGTTGAGCTTTCTTCAAAATTCATTATTTTTATTTTTGTCAACCTTTTCTTTTCAAATTTATGTACTTTTTTTCTAATTCATGATCTTTTGTATACCTACAAACATTGAATAAATCCATGATTTTTTTGTTTCACAAACATATTCAAAATCGCAAAAACCGTTTTGTTGTTGTTGTTGTTGTCTTTTGAACTAGCAGCACAACACAATCGAGCAAAAAGAAATGGAAGCGAGCGAACAAAAAGCGAAGTGAAGGAGCGAATCTTAATGGGCTGCGGCCCCCTCCCGTTCGCGTGTGTGCCGGTTCCCCATTTGGCGCTCTAGGCGCTAACGAGGAGGTCTCGTAACCGGCGCCTGGAGCACTGAATAGGGTTTTGGGGCGGATTGCGCGGCGGATCACGCCACAGCCTCAAATTCATTGGCTCCTCGAGGCCTACCGCACAACCAGCTAGGTCACGCCACTTTCCACGTAGGCACGCCCCGACACGGACGACCATCACAAGCCGGTCTGGGCTTCACCGCCAGTTAAGCTAACCACCTCCCAAACGTTGGAGGGACAAGGACGTGACGCCCGTAAGGCAAGCACGAGCCATGGCGCAGAAAGTTCAGTCGGGATGCTCCTTAACCCAGTCGAAGAGCCGCAGCTTTAGAGATTAGAGTACGCGCAACTGGGCAGCACAAGAAGTGCCCAAGAATCTCTCTCTCAAAAAAAAGAAGTGCCCAAGAAGTGTCCGGCGAAAAGCTTCGGGTGGTAGCCGTGTGATCTACGCCGGTGGCGAGCTGGTGGCGGCCTTTGCTCGGCTTGCGCTGGCTGCGTGGTTGTCCTGCCCAACCAAAAGTTACAGCTGCTGAGCGCAATTGATCAGGGAAAGGAGAGTTCAAAAGTTACGGCCCGTTTGCACACACAAATTCTGCGTGCAAGTGGGTAAATAAAGGCGTGGGGCCGGCCGGTCGCGCGGAGAGTTTCGTTTGAGCAGCCATATGATGTCGTGTGTCATGTCGACGCATACGTATGCACGCATGCGGCAGAAATGCGTGCGCGTCCACGCTCTGCTGGACCCGGACGGTGCCGATTCGATAAGACCAGCAAATCAGATGGGTCCGTTCACTGGTGATTAAGAAAAGGTGGGTTCTCTCTCGTGCGCATTTCTGATCATGAGTGCTGTTGACTCTGTTTCGGCCTTCAGATATGTCTTGGGCATGTTTTCCCTTTTGTGAATTTCATTCAGTTTTCACACATTTTTCCACGAGTTGTGTGCTCAACTAGCAAAGTGCAATGGGTTCAAAATAGACCAATACGTGTTCATCAACTTGGAAAAAAATCACCTTTTTGGCTCTCCTATATATCAATACAAATATGTTAGGTTTTCACTCAAAATGTATGCCTTTTCTTTGTTTCGATAAGGTGGGGGAGGGACGGGCTGGTCTACGCAGATGAAGTTTTTTTTTTTCCAGATGTGGAGCAAAGTCCCATGTTCTTTTTGCCAAAATGCCACAGCTTGCTGCGCGGATCGGGTTGTCAATAACGAGAGATGATGCACACACTATCGTCGCCCATTAGGGACCTGTTTGGTTATCTGCATCTTTTTTTTTTTACCATTTTGCATGTGTGCATCGGTTGGGCCCGACAAAAATAAAACATGCCAAAAATCTTCATCTGCATACCATTTGTTTGCCTGCACGTAGACTGACTGCATTAGGGAAGCAATTTTTACTAGGGTGTTTGGTTGCATGTGTCTGTTGGGAAACGTAGCATGCAATTTCAAAAAAAATTCTACGCTCACGCAAGATCTATCTAGGAGATGCATAGCAAAGAGAGGAGGAGAGTGTGTCCACGTACACTCGTACACCAAAAGCGGAAGCGTTTGACAATGCGGTTGATGTAGTCGAACATCTTCTCGTTCCGACCGATCAAGCACCGAACGTATAGCATCTCCGAGTTCTGCACACGTTCAGTTCGATGACATCCCTCGAACTTTTAATCCAGCAAAGTGTCGAGGAAGTAGATGAGTTCTGTCAGCACGACGACGTGATGACGGTGATGGTGAAGTGATCCGCGCAGGGCTTCGCCTAAGCACTACGAGAATATGACCGGAGGCGTAAACCATGGAGGGGGGCGCCGCACACGGCTAACGATTATTGGTGTGTGTTCTAGGCGCCCCTCCCCACGTATATATAGATGGGAGGGAGAGGGGGACAGCCATGGGGCGCCCCAAGTAAGAGGAATTCTACTTGGGGGCCTAGTCCAATTCGCCCCCTTACAATGTTTTCCGGAGGGGAAAGGAAGAAGGAGGGATGAGGGAAGGAAGGGGGAGGCCCAATTCCTCCCCTTCCTTCTCTCTCCCTCTCTTTCCTTCCCCTCATGTGCGGCCCATATGGGGGGTGCGGCAGCCCCTGCTGGCTGTGCGTTTTCCCTCTTGGCCCATTAGGCCCATATCTTTGTCGGGAGTGCCCAAAACCCCTTCCGGTGACCCGATATGTACCTAATACTCTTCGGAACACTTCCGGTGTCCGAATACTATCGTCCTATATATCAATCTTTACATCTCGACCATTTCGGGACTCCTCATCATGTCTGTGATCTCATCCGAGACTCCGAACAACATTCGGTCACCAAATCATATAACTCATATAATACAAAATCATCATCGAATGTTAAGCGTGCGGACCCTACGGGTTCGAGAACTATGTAGACATGACCGAGACACCTCTCCGGTCAATAACCAATAGCGGAATCTGTTGGTTCCTACATATTCTATGAAGATCTTTATCGGTCGAACCGTAATGACAACATACGCTATTCCCTTTGTCATCAGTATGTTACTTGCCCGAGATTCGATCGTCGGTATCTTCATACCTAGTTCAATCTCATTACCGGCAAGTCTCTTTACTCGTTCCGTAATGCATCATCCCACAACTAACTCATTAGTCACTTTGCTTGCAAGGCTTCTTATGATGTGCATTACCGAGAGGGCCCAAAGATACCTTTCCGATACTCGGAGTGACAAATCCTAATCTCAACCTATGCCAACCCGACAAACACCTTCGGAGATACCTGTAGAGCATATTTATAATCACCCAATTACGTTGTGACATTTGATAGCACACAAGGTATTCCTCCGGTATCCGGGAGTTGCATAATCTCATAGTCGAAGGAATATGTATTTGACATGAAGAAAGCAATAGCAATAAAACTGAACGATCGATATGCTAAGCTAACGGATGGGTCTTGTCCATCACATCATTCTCCTAATGATGTGATCTCGTTCATCAAATGACAACACATGTCTATGGTTAGGAAACTTAACCATCTTTGATTAACGAGCTAGTCTAGTAGAGGCTTACTAGGGACACAGTGTTTTGTCTATGTATCCACACATGTATCAAGTTTCTAGTTAATACAATTCTAGCATGAATAATAAACATTTATCATGATATAAGGAAATTTAAAACAACTTTGTTATTGCCTCTAGGGCATATTTCCTTCAGTGTTGCACTGGGTAGACGAACTACACATTCTTTGGTTATGAACTGCATAAGATATGATCACCACTTCTCACTAGTGATGATCTTACCATACACGATTTCAACATCGTCTCAATCCTAGCTAGGAAACAAATAAAAGTTCATCCTAACTACTAAAAAATAACAATACAAATTTAAGAGTCATATGCTCAATAGGGGAAAGTTTGCCTAACTAGGTGGAAGTCCATCCTCATCCTCTTCTTCTGCCGCTGCCGCTGCTTCTTCTCTTGTCCTGTTGCCCCTTCTTCTTCTTTAGATTCTTATCTGACCTCTTTTTTTCCATATCGCCTGAGCCCACTCCATCCTTTTGTTCTTTTAGCCTCCGTTGTCAAATGCCTCCACACCATGGTCGGGGCTAAAAAAATCATCAAGTGCCACCTCTTACTCCTCCAGCACAAACTCATCACAACCCCATTTGTAGGATCCAGTTATGAAGGATGCAACATGCAAGAACAAGCTTAACCTGGGTGGGAAAAGGGTGGAATGGCTTCTGATCTAGGATCTGAAATCTACTCTTCAGATCTCCAAATGCCCTCTCAACTGTAACTCTGAGCCTAGAGCGTCTGAGATTAAACAATTGGTGTGTAGTCCTGGGATAGTTCCTACAAGAGAACACGTTCAGATGGTACCTTGTTTCCCTAAAGTGTGGAAGAACACCAGACCGACATGCATAGCCAACATCTTCTAGGTAGAATTTCCGTCGGGGATACTGATGCCATCAGGCCGAGACATGTTATCAGTTAGAATGTTAGCATCATGGGTTGATTCTGCCTAGCCAACTAACACATATGTGAACTTCAGTTTGAAGTCAACCGCGGTAAGAACATTCTGGCTTGTGTAGTGCTTTCTACTACCCCTATATGATGCGACATATGACCTTAGCACTCTAACTGTCACATGAGTACCATCTCTTGCGCCAATGAAATCCTGAAAAAGGCCTGGCAAGTTGTTGTTTTGGCAATTTAAAAAATGACATGAACTACGAGTAGTGTAATATTGGTTGGAGTTTTCTCGGTTGGTGACTTGATCATCTCCGCTTGCAGCTTCCCAACAACATACAACACTTGCTTGAAATACCTAGAAATGGTCTTCATTGATCTCCTGAGCATGTCGTGGATAACCCTGAACCTCTGATTATGACCCACAACATGGAGGAACATGGTGATACGTATCCGTTGTATCTAATTTTCCAAACACTTTTGCCCTTGTTTTGGACTCTAACTTGCATGATTTGAGTGGAACTAACCCGGACTGACGCTGTTTTCAGCAGAATTGCCATGGTGTTATTTTTGTGCAGAAATAAAAGTTCTCGGAATGACCTGAAAATCAACGGAGAATTATTTTGGAATATATAAAAAATATTGGAAGGAAGATCCATGTCAGGGGGCCTCCACCTGTCCACGAGGGTGGGGGGAGTGCCTGCCCCCCTGGGCGCGCCCCCTGCCTCGTGGGCCCCCTGACGCTCCACCGACCTCAACCCTGACTCCATATATTCACTTACGGGGAGAAAAAACCCAGAGAGAAGGATTCATCATGTTTTACGATACGGAGCCGCCGCCAAGCCCTAAACTCTCTCGGGAGGGCTGATCTGGAGTCCGTTCGGGGCTCCGGAGAGGGGATTCCGTCGCCATCGTCATCATCAACCATCCTCCATCACCAATTTCATGATGCTCACCGCCGTGCGTGAGTAATTCCATCGTAGGCTTGCTGGACGGTGATGGGTTGGATGAGATTTATCATGTAATCGAGTTAGTTTTGTTAGGGTTTGATCCCTAGTATCCACTATGTTCTGAGATTGATGTTTCTATGACTTTGCTATGCTTAATGCTTGTCACTAGGGCCCGAGTGCCATGATTTCAGATCTGAACCTATTATATTTTCATCAATATATGAGAGTTCTTGATCCTATCTTGCAAGTCTATAGTCACCTATTATGTGTTATGATCCGGCAACCCCGAAGTGACAATAATCGGGACCACTCCCGGTGATGACCGTAGTTTGAGGAGTTCATGTATTCACTATGTGTTAATGCTTTGGTCCGGTACTCTATTAAAAGGAGGCCCTAATATCCCTTAGTTTCCAATAGGACCCCGCTGCCACGGGAGGGTAGGGCAAAAGATGTCATGCAAGTTCTTTTCCACAAGCACGTATGACTATATTCGGAATACATGCCTACATTACATTGATGAATTGGAGCTAGTTCTATGTCACCCTATGATAGGACTTTGCATGCTTCTAGTGAACCTATTATTGACACACCTGATAATCCCAATAATATTTCTATTTCTGATGCTGAAACACAATCTGGTAATGAACATGAACCTAGTTATAATGTTAATAATGATGTTCATGTTGATGCTCAACCTAGCAATAATAATGATGTAGAGATTGAACCTGTTGTTGATCTTGATAACCCACAATCAAATAATCAATGTTATGATAAGAGAGACTTTGTTGCTAGGAAGCACGGTAAAGAAAGAGAACCATGGGTTCAGAAACCCAGAAAAAGGATGGTGAGGATTTTGAGCGCTTTGTTGAAATGATTAGACCCATCTTCTTGCGTATGCGTTTGACTGATATGCTCAAAATGAATCCTTATGCTAAGTATATGAAAGAAATTGTTACTAATAAAAGAAAGATAGCAGAAGCTGAAATTTCCACCATGCTTGCTAATTATACTTTTAAGGGTGGAATACCAAAGAAACTTGGAGATCCAGGAGTGCCAACTATACCATGCTCCATTAAAAGAAACTATGTTAAAACTTCTTTATGTGATCTTGGAGCCGGTGTTAGTGTTATGCCTCTCTCTTTATATCGTAGACTTGATTTGAATAAGTTGACACCTACTGTAATATCTTTGCAAATGGCTGATAAATCAACTGCTATACCTGTCGGCATTTGTGAGGATGTGCATGTTGTGGTTGCAAACGTTACTATTTTAACAGATTTTGTTATTCTTGATATTCCCGAGGACAATAGTATGTCTATTATTCTAGGAAGACCCTTTTTGAATACTGCAAGGGCTGTTATTGATTGCAACAAAGGTAATGTCACTTTTCATGTTAATGGTAATGAGCATACGGTACACTTTCCGAGGAAACAACCTCAAGTCCACAGTATCAATTCTATTGGAAAAATTTCAACAATTACTATTGGAAATTTTGAATTTCCTCTTCCTACTGTCATGAAGAAATATGATATTCTTATTGTTGGGGACATGCATATCCCTGTTGAGGTAACCTAGTGTTATTCGAAAATTCTCTGGCTCCATGTTATTCGGAATGAGTTTGTTAATAAGACCTGATCAACCTTGTTAGTGGATTCCTTTTGATGAGCATGAGATGGATGAATTTAAAAAGCACAACTCTCTGTACCCTCTTTTTACTTTCTGTTATTTAGTTGAAATAAAGCAAAATAGTATATTCTGTCTGTTTTCTGAATTATCAATGCAATAAAAAATACCCCGAAAATAAAAGTTCTCCAAATGCCCTGAAAATTAAATATGATTTTTTCTAAAATATTTGAGAATATCTGGCATTGAGAACACGGCAGGGGGAGCAAGCACCTGGCCACGAGGGTCCAGGCGCACCCCCTGCCTCATGGGCCTACGGTGGCTCCCCTCCACTTATTCCAGCTATCACACACTCCTTCTTCCTCCCACAAAAATCACCAACCAGCTCAAACCCGAGTCCAAGCTCATTTTGCTGCCATTTTCGATCTCCTTGCTCAAAGCTCCATTCACAAAACTGCTTTGGGGGATTGTTCTTCGGTATGTGACTCCTCCAATGGTCCAATTAGTTTTTGTTATAGTGCTTTATTCATTGCATATTTTTGCTGCTTAGGTGACCCTGTTCTTGAACTTGCATGTCAAATTTATGTGGTCAAAAGTAGTTTTGATGCATGATATTGTCTCTAGGCACTTGTAGGAGTAGTTGCTATCAATTTAATTGAGTTTGGTTCACTTTTATTTTGAAATTACTAAAAATTTCAGAAATTTTCAGAAAAAGATGAAGATATTTTTGAGGGGCTCATCGAGCCGAAGCTCAAAGGATAAGCAAAGTGAGGAGGATAAGAGGCCCAAATATAATCTCCCTCGCACCGCGGAAGTTCGACTGTGTGAATGGCCTTGTGATAATTTCTTGAGAGCAGCCAGGATTTATGATGATTTCTATGAATTGGCTGAGAATGCAGGCCTCACCGCCTTCCTCCACGACCAACGTGAACAATATCTCTTACTCACCAATATCTTTGTGCAAAACTTTCATTTCCATGCTAGGAGCTCACCACCTACGGTGGAATTTTATTTATATGATGAGCATAAAGAGATGTCACTTCGTGATTTTTGTCGGGTTTGTTTGATCCCTTTTGAGGGCAGCGTAGAGGAACCACATCGTGACGATGTGGATGGGTTTATTGATACCATTGCTGTAAGGGAAACAAGGAAGGTTTCCGATGCACGAATTACTAGCATACACTTTCCTGTTCTACGTTACTTTGCTATATTTGCTAGTAGATGCTTAATTGAGCACGAAAACCGTGGAAACCTAAGTGCCCCTGATATTGTTATTTTGTGCCATGCCTTATTTCGTGATGACACATTCAGTATGGGCGCTATTGTTGCAAAGTGGTTAAATCTTAACTGTACCAAGGGCCCCGTCCTTGGAGGCATCTTTGTCTCGCACCTCGCTGCACACTTTAACATACCTATTAGGCATTATGAGAAGGAAGAGAAGTTGCAGCCTCCTGTTTATCTAGATTATAAGAGTATGGTAGCACATGATTTTATTGTTAAGAATAGGGAAAAGGCACTTAAGTACAAATTAATATTTGGTAAAAATCATCCTGAGACTATTACCTTGCCTGCTCCTTGTTTGATTTATCTACAGGCAAGTACCTTGCTTCGTTGGAGGCCATTCACGCCTACCGGAACCCTACATCAGCTATAGAGCCAGAGCCGGAACCACAATTTGATCCTCCACGATAGTCTGATTACTAGTGGGATCCGGAGGTGATTGCCAACGAGTGGCAATCCGAGGCTTCTTCACAGTACGACCCCAACTATTACTTTGGATATCCGCCAGCCCAGCCATGGCCATAGACCAACTTAGGCCAAAAGCCTAAGCTTGGGGAGTACGTATTTCTCACCGACATTACATTCATGTTCACACACTCATTGCTAGTTGTCGGTACTCATACTTTTTCACTGTATCATCCATGCTAGTTTATTTTCCTTTTTATGCTTTCTTCTTGTGTGTTTGATAAACCTTAGAAAACCAAACAAAAAAATTAGTTGTAGCTTTTAGCTAGTTTACTTGCCATGCCTGTAGTAGTAGTAATTGAAAAGAAAACCCAAAAAGATTTCTCGTTCTTCTTTTGCTTGTTGGGAGCTTTCCCGTGTAAATAGTTTTATTTCTTTTCTTGTTCTTTGGGGGTCGAGAGGAGAAGACCATGATTAAAATGTTAAACTAGCTCTTATATGCATTATTGTTGATCTAACAAAAGAGCCCATATTACCTTGTCTTCTCTCTTGAATTGAATGCCTGCAGATTCCAGCTTAGTCCAATGCATGTGCACTATTATTATCATCCACACTATTCGGTCGTGCAAGTGAAAGGCAATAGTGATGATTATATGATGAACTTATTGAGATGAGAAAAGCTGGTATGAACTCGACCTCTCTTGTTTTTGTAAATATGATTAGTTCATCGTTCCTGATTCAGCCTATTATGAGTAAACATGTTTGCGAAGACAATTAGAGATTATAGTTGCTTATCCCTGCTTAATTAGCTAGGAGTTTATAATGATTTACCTTGCGTGCCAACATCCTATTAAAATGGTTGTGATGTGGTATGATAGGGTGGTATCCTCTTTTGAATGATTCGAGTGGCTTGACTTGGCACTTGTTCAGGCATGTAGTTGAAACAAAATCAACATAGCCTCTACGATATTTGTGTTCATGGTGCATTATATCCTACTCATGCTTGTATTCGGTGTTGATTAATTTTAATGCATGTTCATGACTGTTGTCGCTCTCTAACTGGTCGCTTCCCAGTCTTTTGCTAGCCTTCACCTGTACTAAGCGGGAATATGGCTTGTGCATCCACATAAACCCTAAAGTTATTCCATATAAGTCCACCATACCTACCTATATACGGTATCTACCTGCCGTTCCATGTAAATTTGTATGTGCCAAACTCTAAACCTTCAAATAAACATTCTGTTTTGTATGCTTGAATAGCTCATGTATCAACTAGGGTTGTCCATATCTTCCATGTTAGGCGGGTTATTCTCAAGAGGAGTGGACTCCACTCCTCACTCACGAGAAAATGGCGGGTCACCGGGATGCCCAGTCCCATGCTTTATGCAAATCAAATCAAAATAATTGCAAACAAAACTCCCCCGGGACTGTTGTTAGTTGGAGGCACTCGTTGTTTCGAGCAAGCCATGGATTGATGCTTGTTGGTGGAGGGGGAGTATAAACTTTACCATTCTATTTGGGAACCGCCTATAATGTGTGTAGCATGGAAGATATCACCATCTCTTAGTTGTTATGTTGACAATGAAAGTATACCGCTCAAAATATTATTCATATCTATTTCAAAACTGAGCTCTGGCACCTCTACAAATCCCTGCTTCCCTCTGCGAAGGGCCTATCTATTTACTTTTATGTTGAGTCATCATCCTCTTATTAAAAAGCACCAGTTGGAGAGCACCACTGTCATTTGCATCCATTACTGTTAGTTTACATTGAGTATGACTTGACTGGATCTCTTTTACCATGAATTACAATGTCTAGTCAGTCCTTGATCTTTAAAGGTGCTCTGCATTTATGTTTTGCGGTCTGAGAAAGGGCTAGCGAGATACCATCCTGTTATATCATATCATGATTGTTTTAAGAAAGTGTTGTCATCCGAGATTTATTATTATTGCTCGCTAGTTGATTATGTCATCAATATGAGTAAACATGAGACCTAAATGTCATTGTGAATATGGTTAGTTCATAATCTTTGCTGAAAACTTGAATGCTGGCTTTACATATTTACAACAACAGGAGCAAACAAAGTTTGTAAAAGTTTTTCTTTATCACTTTCAGTTTATCAACTGAATTGCTTGAGGACAAGCAAAGGCTTAAGCTTGGGGGAGTTGATACGTCTCCGTCGTATCTAATTTTCCAAACACTTTTGCACTTGTTTTGGACTCTAACTTGCATGATTTGAATGGAACTAACCCGGACTGACGCTGTTTTCAGCATAATTGCCATGGTGTTATTTTTGTGCAGAAATAAAAGTTCTCGGAATGACCTAAAAATCATCGGATAATTATTTTGGAATATATAAAAAATATTGGAAGGAAGATCCACGTTAGGGGGGGGGGCTCCACCTGTCCATGACGGTGGGGTGCGCGCCTGCCTCCCCTGGGCGCGCCCCCTGCCAAGTGGGCCCCCTGACGCTCCACCGACCTCAACCCTGACTCCATATATTCACTTTCGGGGAGAAAAAACCCAGAGAGAAGGATTCATCGTGTTTTATGATACGGAGCTGCCGCCAAGCCCTAAACTCTCTTGGGAGGGCTGATCTGGAGTCCGTTCGGGGCTCCGGAGAGGGGAATCCGTCGCCATCGTCATCATCAACCATCCTCCATCACCAATTTCATGATGCTCACCGCTGTGCGTGAGTAATTCCATCATAGGCTTGCTGGACGGTGATGGGTTGGATGATATTTATCATGTAATCGAGTTAGTTTTGTTAGGGTTTGATCCCTAGTATCCACTATGTTCTGAGATTGATGTTGCTATGACTTTGCTATGCTTAATTCTTGTCACTAGGGCCCGAGTGCCATAATTTAAGATCTGAACCTATTATGTTTTCATCAATATATGAGAGTTCTTGATCCTATCTTGGAAGTCTATAGTCAGCTACTATGTGTTATGATCCGGCAACCCCGAAGTGATAATAATCGGGACCACTCCCAGTGATGACCGTAGTTTGAGGAGTTCATGTATTCACTAAGTGCTAATGCTTTGGTCCGGTACTATATTAAAGGAGGCCCTAATATCCCTTAGTTTCCATTAGGACCCCGCTGCCATGGGAGGGTAGGACAAAAGATGGCATGCAAGTTCTTTCCCATAAGCACGTATGACTATATTCGGAATACATGCCTATATTACATTGATGATCTGGAGCTAGTTCCGTGTCACCCTATGTTATAACTGTTGCATGATGAACCGCATCCGGCATAATTATCCATCACCGATCCAATGCCTACGAGCTTTCCAT
This sequence comes from Triticum dicoccoides, assembly GCF_002162155.2. Classification (NCBI taxonomy): domain Eukaryota; kingdom Viridiplantae; phylum Streptophyta; class Magnoliopsida; order Poales; family Poaceae; genus Triticum; species Triticum dicoccoides. Next base: position 634,753,524 of record NC_041382.1, on the reverse strand, counting down.
ATATTGTTCTTCGGTTATTTACTTTTCAGTTGCTATTGTTATCATCACTACAAAACAAAAAAATATTACTTTTGCTACCGTTACCTTTTGTTATCGTTACCACTACTACCATATTACTTTGCTACTAAACACTTTGCTGCAGATACTAAGTTTCCAGGTGTGGTTGAATTGACAACTCAGCTGCTAATACTTGAGAATACTCTTTGGCTCCCCCTGTGTCGAATCAATAAATTTGGGTTGAATACTCTACCCTCGACAACTGTTGCGATCCCCTATACTTGTGGGTTATCACATGGTAAGTTGCTCTTCTAAACTGGTGTGGATGCTATATTCTAGTGATACGTCTCCATCATATCTACTTTTCCAAACACTTTTGCCCTTGTTTTGCACTCTAACTTGCATGATTTGAATGGAACTAACCCGGACTGACGCTGTTTTCAGCAGAATTACCATGGTGTTATTTATGTGCAGAAACAAAAGTTCTCGGAATGACCTGAAACTTCACAAAACGTCATTTTGGAAATAATAAAAAAACCTGTAAAAGATGAAGACTAGGGGGCCCACACCCTAGCCACGAGGGTGGGGGCGCGCCCCCTACCTCGTGGCCCCCCTGGAGCACCTTCGACCTCAACTCCAACTCTATATATTTGCTTTCGGGGAGAAAAAAATGAGAGAGAAGGATTCATCGTGTTTTATGATACGGAGCCACCGCCAAGCCCTAAAACCTCCCAGGAGAGCTAATCTGGAGTCCGTTCGGGGCTCCGGAGAGGGGAATCCGTCGCCATCATCATCATCAACCTTCCTCCATCACCAATTTCACGATGCTCACCGCCGTGCATGAGTAATTCCATCATAGGCTTGCTGGACGGTGATGGGTTGGATGAGATTTATCATGTAATCAAGTTAGTTTTGTTAGGGTTTGATCCCTAGTATCCACTATGTTCTGAGATTGATGTTGCTATGACTTTGCTATGCTTAATGCTTGTCACTAGGGCCCGAGTGCCATGATTTCAGACCTGAACCTATTATGTTTTCATCAATATATGAGAGCTCTTGATCCTATCTTGCAAGTCTATAGTCACCTATTATGTGTTATGATCCATTAACCCCGAAGTGACAATAATCGGGATACTTACCGGTGATGACCGTAGTTTGAGGAGTTCATGTATTCACTATGTGTTAATGCTTTGGTCCGGTACTCTATTAAAAGGAGGCCTTAATATCCCTTAGTTTCCATTAGGACCCTGCTGCCACGGGAGGGTAGGACAAAAGATGTCATGCAAGTTCTTTTCCATAAGCACGTATGACTATATTCGGAATACATGCCTACATTACATTGATGAATTGGAGCTAGTTCTGTGTCACCCTAGGTTATGAATGTTACATGACGAACCACATCCGACATAATTCTCTATCACCGATCCATTGCCTACAAGCTTTCCATATATTGTTCTTCGCTTTTTTACTTTTCCGTTGCTATTGCTATCATCACTACAAAAAACCAAAAACATTACTTTTGCTACCATTACCACTACTATCATATTACTTTGCTACTAAACACTTTGTTATAGATATTTGGTTTCTAGGTGTGGTTGAATTGACAACTCAGCTGCTAATACTTGAGAATATTCTTTGGCTCCCCTTGTGTCGAATCAGTAAATTTGGGTTGAATACTCTACCCTCGAAAACTGTTGTGATCCCCTATACTTGTGGGTTATCAAGACTATTTTCCGGCGCCGTTGCCGGGGAGCATAGCTCTGTTCTTTGTGTCACTTGGGATTTATATCTGCTTATCATTATGAAAAACTTGAGAGATCCAAAAATCGAGATTTATCCCTCAACTACGAGGGGAGGTAAGGAACTGCCATCTAGCTCTGCACTTGATTCACCTTCTGTTTTGAGTAAGCTCACGACACCTAAACCTGCTTCTACTATTCGTTCTGATATGTCGCATGTTATTGATGATGCCACTTCTTCTATGCATGATACTTATGACGAAACTACTACTATGCTTGATACTATTGTGCCACTTGGTGAATTTCTTGATGAACAACTTGCTAGGGTTAGAGAGAATAAAATTATTGAAACTGATAACATTGATGAAAGTGATGATGAAGACTCTTCCCCTAATAAATATGAATCACCCGTTATTCCCGACGGTTATGTTTTTGAAAAGGAAGCTGCTTTAGCTATTTTAGCTTGCAAAGATAGATACGAGCTCAAGAGGTTATTAGCTAAATGGAAGCAGCAATCTCTTAATGCTAGAATGAAACCTGACCCTGCTTTTGCTACTTCACCTATCTGTGTTACTGATAAGGATTATGAATTCTCTATTGATCCTGATATAATTACTTTTGTTGAATATGATCCTTTTCATGGCTATGAATCTGAAACTGTTGTGGCACATCTTACTAGACTAAATGATATAGCTACCCTGTTCACTAATGATGAGAGAACTTGTTACTTTTATATCCTTAAAATATTTCTGTTCTCATTAAAGGGTGATGCTAAGATATGGTTTAATTCTCTGGATCCTGGTTGTATGCGTAATCCCCAGGATATGATTTATTACTTCTCTGCTAAATATTTCCCTGCTCATAAGAAACAAGCTGCTTTAAGGGATATAAATAATTTTGTGCAAATTGAAGAAGAGAGTCTCCCACAAGCTCGGGGGAGGCTTCTCCAATTACTTAATGCTTTGCCTGATCATCCTCTTAAGAAAAATGAAATACTTGATATCTTTTATAATGGACTAACCGATGCTTCCAGAGATTACCTGGATAGTTGTGCTGGTTCTGTTTTTAGGGAAAGAACACCGGATGAAGTTGAAATTCTATTGAATAATATGTTGACTAATGAAAATAATTGGACACTTCTTGAGCCTATTCCCAAACCAACTCCGAAGAAGAGAGGTGTTCTATTTCTCAGTCCTGAAGATATGCAAGAGGCAAAGAAATCTATGAAAGAAAAATGTATTAAAGCTGAAGATGTTAAGAATTTACCTCTTATTGAAGAAATACACGGTCTTAATTTACCGCCTGTTGAAGGAACATATGATCTTAATCCATTACCTATTAAAGAAATACATGGTCTTGATAACCCGACACAGGTAGTAAAGGTAAATTCTCTCTATAGATATGATAAAGCTGAAATCCCATTTACTAAGTTTGCTAGCCCATGCTTAGACGAGTTTGATAAATTTATGGTTAAGCAAGAAGATTTTAATGCTTATTTTGGTAGACAATTGAAATACAATTCAAATGTGCTTGAACGCTTGGGTGATTATATGGCTAATGTTAAAGGTGAACTTAAAATTATTCGTAAACATGCTTCTATGGTTACCACTCAAGTAGAACAAGTACTTAAAGCTCAAAATGATTTGCTCAATGAATTGAATAGTAAGAATAATGATTATGCTGTTAGAGTGGCTACTAGAACTGGTAGAATGACTCAAGAACCTTTATATCCTGAAGGCCACCCTAAGAGAATTGAGCAAGATTTTCAGAGAAATAATATAGATGCACCTAGTCCTTCTAAAAGGAAGAAAAATAAAAATGATATGACTTTGCATGCTTCTAGTGAACCTATTGCTGAAACACTTGAGAATCCAAATGATATTTCTATTTCTGATGCTGAAACACAATCTGGTAATGAACCTGAAACTAGTGATAATGTTAATGATAATGTTCATGATGATGCTCAACCTAGCAATGATAATGATATAGAAATTGAACCTGGTGTTGATCTTGATAACCCACAATCAAAGAATCAACGTTATGATAAGAAAGACTTTGTTGCTAGGAAACACGGTAAAGAAAGAGAACCTTGGGTTCATAAACCTATGCCTTTTCCTTCCAAACCATCCAAGAAAAAGGATGATGAGGATTTTGAGCGCTTTGCTGAAATGATTAGACCTATCTTTTGCGTATGCGATTAACTGATATGCTTAAAATGAATCCTTATGCTAAGTACATGAAAGATATTGTTACTAATAAAAGAAAGATACCGGAAGCTGAACTTTCACCATGCTTGCTAATTATACTTTTAAGGGTGGAATACCAAAGAAACTTGGAGATCCAGGAGTACCCACTATACCATGCTCCATTAAAAGAAACTATGTTAAAACTGCTTTATGTGATCTTGGAGCCGGTGTTAGTGTTATGCCTCTCTCTTTATATCGTAGACTTGATTTGAATAAGTTGACACCTACTGAAATATCTTTGCAAATGGCTGATAAATCAACTGCTATACCTGTCAGTATTTGTGAGGATGTGCCTGTTGTGGTTGCAAACGCTACTATTTTGATGGACTTTGTTATTCTTGATATTCCCGAGGACGATAGTATGTCAATTATTCTTGGAAGACCTTTTTCGAATACTGCAGGGGCTGTTATTGATTGCACCAAAGGCAATGTCACTTTTCATGTTAATGGTAATGAGCATACAGTACACTTTCCGAGGAAACAACCTCAAGTTCATAGTATCAACTATATTGGAAAAATTCCATCGATTATATTTGGAGGTTTTGAATTTCCTCTTCCTACTGCCAAGAAGAAATATGATATTCTTATTATTGGGGATGTGCATATCCCCGTTGAGGTAACATAGTGTTATTCGAAATTTCTCCGGTTCCATGTTATTCGAAATGAGTGCGTTAACAAGACTTGATCAACCTTGTTAGTGGATTCCTTTTGATGAGCATGAGATGGATGAAACTAGAAGGCACAACCTTGTGTACCCTCCTTTTACTTTCTATTATTTATATTAAATAAAATAAAAATAAATATTTTCCTTCTGTTATGTGATTTATCCATGCAATATAAAAATACCCTGAAAATAAAAGTTCTCCAAATGCCCTGAAATTTAAATATGATTTTTTCTGGAATATTTGAGAATATTTGGCACTAAGAACACAGCACGGGGGGCATCCACCTGGCCACGAGGGTGGAGGGCGCGCCCCCCTGCCTCGTGGGCCCACAGTGGCCCTCCTCCACTTATTCCTACACCCAGGCACTCCTTCTTCCTCCCACAAACACGAATATCCAGCTCAAGCACGAGTTCTAGCTCATTTTGCTACCATTTTCAATCTCCTTGCTCAAAGCACCTCTCACAAAACTGCTTGGGGAGATTGTTCCTTGGTATGTGACTCCTCCATTGGTCCAATTAGTTTTTGTTCTAGTGCTTTATTCATTGCAAATTTGTGATGCCTAGGTGACCCTGTTCTTGAGCTTGCATGTCAAATTTATATGATTCCAAGTAGTTCTAATGCATGATATATGCTCTAGGCACTTGTAGGAGTAGTTGCTATCAATTTTGTTGAGTATGGTTTACTTTTATTTTGAAGTTACTAAAAATTTCAGATTTTTTCAGAAAATAATGAAGAGATTTTTGAGGGGCTCATCGAGCCGAAGCTCGAAGGAAAAGCAAAATGAAAAAGCAGAAAGGCCCAAATATAATCTACCCCGCACCGCGGAGGCCTCACCGCCTTCCTCCACGACCAACGCGCACAGCCAGTACCTTGTTCCGTTAGAGGTTATTCACGCCTACTGGAACCCTACATCAGCCACAGAGCCAGAGTCAGAACCACAAGTTGATCCTCCACGACAGTCTAATTACCAGTGGGATCCGGAGATGATTGCCAAGCAGTGGCAATCAGAGTCTTCTTCTTCGCAGTACGACCCCAACTATTACTATGGATACCCGCCAGGCCAACCGTGGCCATTGACCAACTTAGGCCAAAAGCCTAAGTTTGGGGGAGTACGTATTTCTCACCAACATTGCATTCATGTTCACACACTCATTGCTAGATGTCGGTGCTCATACTTTTTCATTGTATCATCCATGCTAGTTTATTTCCCTTTTTATGCTTTCTTCTTGTGTGTTTAATAAACCTTAAGAAAAACCAAAAAATTAGTTGTAGCTTTTTATTAGTTTACTTTCCATGCTTGTAGTAGTAATTAAAAAGAAAACCCAAAAAGATTTCATGCTCTTCTTTTTGCTTGTTGGGAGCTTTCCCATGTAAATAGTTTTCTTTCTTTTCTTTGGGGGTCGATAGGAGAAGACCATGATTAAATTGTTGAAGTGGCTCTTATATGCATTATTGTTGATCTGACAAAATAGCCCATATTGCCTTGTCTTCTCCTGTTTATTGAATGCTTGCAGATTCCAGCTTAGTCCAATGCACGTGCACTATTATTATTATCCACACTATTCGGTCGTGCAAGTGAAAGGCAATTATGACGATATATGATGGACTGTCTGAGATGAGAAAAGCTGGTATGAACTCGACCTCTCTTGTTTTTGTAAATATGATTAGTTTATCGTTCCTGATTCAGCCTATTATGAATAAACATGTTTGCAATGACAACTAAAGATCATAGTTTCTTATGCCATGCTTAATTAGCTAGGAGCTTATAGTGGTTTACCTTGCGTGCCAACATGCTATTAAAATGGTTGTGATGTGGTATGATAGGGTAGTATGCTCCTTTGAATGATTTAAGTGACTTGACTTGGCGAATGGTCACGCATGTAGTTGAAACAAAATCAACATAGCCTTCACGATATTTCTGTTCATGGTGGATTATATCCTACCCATGCTTGCATTCAGTGTTGATTAATTTTAATGCATGTTCATGACTGTTGTCGCTCTCTAGCTGGTCGCTTCCCAGTCTTTTGCTAGCCTTCACCTGTACTAAGCGGGAATACTGCTTGTGCATCCAACTCCATAAACCCCAAAGTTATTCCATATGAGTCCACCATACCTACCTATATACAGTATCTACCTGCCGTTCCAAGTAAATTTGTATGTTCCAAACTCTAAATCTTCAAATAAATATCCTGTTTTGTATGCTCGAATAGCTCATGTATCAACTAGGGCTGTCTGTATCTTCCATGTTAGGCGGGTTATTCTCAAGAGGAGTGGACTCCGCTCCTCACTCACGAGAAAATGGCTGGTCACCGGGATGCTCAGTCCCATGCTTTATGCAAACTAAATCAAAATAATTGCAAACAAAACTCCCCATGAGACTCTTGTTAGTTGGAGGCACTCGTTGTTTCGAGCAAGCCATGGATTGATGCTTGTTGGTGCAGGGGGAGTATAAACTTTACCATTCTGTTTGGGAACCGCCTATAATGTGTATAGCATGGAAGATATCGCCATCTCTTTGTTGTTATGTTGACAATGAAAGTATACCGCTCAAAATATTATTCACCTCTATTTCAAAATGGAGCTCTGGCACCTCTACAAATCCGTGCTTCCCTCTACGAAGGGCCTATCTATTTACTTTTATGTTGAGTCATCATCCTCTTATTAAAAAGCACCAGTTGGAGAGCACCTCTGTCATTTGCATTCATTAATGTTAGTTTACATTGAGTATGACTTGACTGGAACTCTTTTACCATGAATTACAATGTCTAGTCAGTCCTTGATCTTTAAAGGTGCTCTGCATTTATGTTTTGCGGTCTCAGAAAGGGCTAGCGAGATACCATCTTGTTATATCATATTATGATTGTTTTGAGAAAGTGTTGTCATGCGAGATTTATTATTATTGCTCGCTAGTTGATTATGCCATTGATATGAGTAAACATGAGACCTAAGCGTTATTGTGAATATGGTCAGTTTATGATCTTTGCTGAAAACTTGAATGCTGGCTTTACATATTTACAACAACAAGAGCAAACAGAGTTTGTAAAAGTGTTTCTTTATCACTTTCAGTTTGTCAACTGAATTGCTTGAGGACAAGCAAAGGTTTAAGCTTGGGGGAGTTGATACGTCTCCGTCGTATATACATTTCCAAACACTTTTGCCCTTGTTTTGGACTCTAACTTGCATGATTTGAATGGAACTAACCCGGACTGACGTTGTTTTCAGCAGAATTACCATGGTGTTATTTATGTACACAAACAAAGTTCTCGGAATGACCTGAAACTTCAGGGAACGTCTTTTTGGAAATAATAAAAACTCCGTGCAAAAGATGAAGACCAGGGGGCCCACACCTTAGTCACGAGGGTGGGGGGCGTGCCCCCTACCTCATGGCCCCCCTGGAGCTCCTCCGACCTCAACTCCAACTCTATATATTTGCTTTCGGGGAGAAAAAATGAGAGAGAAGGATTCATCGCGTTTTACGATACGGAGCCGCCGCCAAGCCCTAAAACCTCTCGAGAGGGCTGATCTGGAGTCCGTTCAGGGCTCCGGAGAGGGGAATCCATCGCCATCGTCATCATCAACCTTCCTCCATCACCAATTTCATGATGCTCACCGCCGTGCGTGAGTAATTCCATCGTAGGCTTGCTGGACGGTGATGGGTTGGATGAGATTTATCATGTAACCGTGTTAGTTTTGTTAGGGTTTGATCCCTAGTATCCACTATGTTCTGAGATTGATGTTGCTATGACTTTGCTATGCTTAATGCTTGTCACTAGGGCTCGAGTGCCATGATTTCAGATTTGAACCTATTATGTTTTCATCAATATGTCAGAGTTCTTGATCCTATCTTGCAAGTCTATAGTCACCTATTATGTGTTATGATCCGTTAACCCCGAAGTGACAATAATCGGGATACTTACCGGTGATGACCGTAGTCTGAGGAGTTCATGTATTCACTATGTGTTAATGCTTTGGTCCGGTACTTTATTAAAAGGAGGCCTTAATATCCCTTAGTTTCCATTAGGACCCCTCTGCCACGGGAGGGTAGGACAAAAGATGTCATGCAAGTTCTTTTCCATAAGCACGTTTGACTATATTCAGAATACATGCCTACATTACATTGATGAATTGGAGCTAGTTCTGTGTCACCCTAGGTTATGACTGTTACATGATGAACCGCATCCGGCATAATTCTCTATCACCGATCCATTGCCTACGAGCTTTCCATATATTGTTCTTCGCTTATTTACTTTTCCGTTGCTATTGCTATCATCACTACAAAAAACCAAAAACATTACTTTTGCTATCATTACCTTTAGCTACCATTACCACTACTATCATATTACTTTGCTACTAAACACTTTGCTGCAGATATTAAGTTTCCAGGTGTGGTTGAATTGACAACTCAACTGCTAATACTTGAGAATATTCTTTGGCTCCCCTTGTGTCGAATCAATAAATTTGGGTTGAATACTCTACCCTCGAAAACTGTTGCGATCCCCTATACTTGTGGGTTATCATCTAGCAGCCCCCTATTCCTGAACGTCCGCACAAGCCCGGTGACATGTGCTCTTTTCATTTGATGCATCCACAGGGCATATGTATCATTGCAGTTGTAGAAGTAGTTCAAATTCACCATCCTCTCCTGATCTCAGATTAACATCGAACCATAACGGATGACAAGCTTGTCACTTAGACAAGAAACTCTCTTGTGGGATAACATGATCCAGGCATGAATCATCGCTATTTGTGTTGTTTCTTGAACTACCAACTTCATACGTTCGTCCATAACCTAAGCAACATCGCTGGTGCGGTTAGCAATGGCGCAATCGATGCTATACCGCCCAAACAAATGACCTAACAGATGAGTGGGGCAGTTGTATGCTGATTACCAGCTTTGGAGACAATGAAGAGGATGAGGAGGCCTCGGGATATACTCTAATTTTAGATTTGCTAATGTCAAGATCCGATGCGCCTCAAATCCAAGATTGGGAGTGAAATTCATTCCATTCCATATAAGTAAGTACATATGACATGCCTATTTCTCAAGTATCCCTTCCACTCTTCTGTGGATAGATCTTTCTTCCATGAAAAGTTAGAAATTCTGCGTATTGGACCAACTTAAAGTGAAAAAGGGGGAAACAAAGAAAAGATGGATTGGGTTGAACCTCAGTGTCATGGAAAATTTGGTAAAACCCAATTTTGAAAATATTGGGTATGGCTGAGACAATCATGGACACACGGAATCCAAGAGAGATGGGGAGAAGCATGTCCTGTTATCAGAGAGTGATGCTGCCGTGGCCGCTGCTTGTGCAGATCTGAGTCGTTGTCGCCACCGGTGCTAAGAAGTGAGAAAGGGCTTGTCTTATCACAAGATGTGGGAAAGTAAATGGGGGTGTTGAGGCTGGATTTCATGCATCCCACCTCCGGTGTTTTCCTTCTCCTGCCATCTCCGCCCAGTTCTTCATGCTCCGTGGCGTACACCATGCCCGACTTTTGCACCCGACTCAGCCTGAATCGTTGGAAATGGCTGATTCGAGCATTCCTGGTGAGCCAGGCTCTGGGTTGCTTTAAGGTTCATGCCGATGTGAGCCAGAACTCTTTGCATGCAACCACACTGGGTTTTTCTTCCCACGCATGCCTGGTTGGGTTGTATGCAGGTAACCGCACGCGTCCCAGATCTTTTACATAGAAGTGTTGACCTCATTACAGAAGCAGTAAAGAAGCTGAAATAAGGTAGAAGTGTGCCATGTGGTCCGAATCATGAAGTCTTGCTAGCCGTTGATTGTGTGGAGCATCTATTGCCTGCATCAGACTTGCATTTTCTGTGAGTTGCGGCATTAGCAACAAACACGTTGCCAAATGCCTGCTCATAGGGTGAAAGCCAAATAGTACTATAAGGTAAAAGAATTTAAAAGGACCTTTTTCCTAAATAAGGCAAAATACTTGCCATCTTCATTTATTAAGAAGAACTTATAGAACAAGTGCCTTGGCAAACTCTCCCGGTATCACATTGCTCAAAACTTGGACTAGCCAAACTCCAAACTATTTCCTCCTCCTTAAATTTCACCAATATGATGGATAGGTTAGATGCATGGTTCTGGAAGATAATCACACTCATTCCAGATCTCTCAAGGTACGAGCATGGTCATGGAGTGAAACGCCCTAGCTTACATAGAGGGCATATACAACAATGAGCCAACCCCAATGCTTCAGACAATACATTGTGGCATTCATAGTGATCAACTAAGCAAAAAAGTTGCACTTTTGGGAGCCCAAATATTCCAAATTTGTGGCATTCATGGAGGTAGTCATGTGCCCATTGAATTGAGAACTATGTCCAAAATCCTACATGTAAACTATATCAATAATGAACTTTCAACGAATGGTATCGGGCACATGTCATGGATGAGTAGCAAATTCTTATATATGCTCGATGGTGAGACATGAGCATTCTGTTCACTTGAGAATTTGGGATGTGTGAAGTGTGTGCGTGTGTGTGATAGAGAGAGAGAGACTCGGGCCAAGAAAAAAATTAACATGTGATTGGATGGTTAGTAGGTGACTATACTGACACCACATCATGGATCAAACCCAATGTTCTGACGCCATAGTTTTCTCATCAATGCAATATTTTTAGTTATAGATAATGTTCTCATCAACATATAACATTGGGTGTTGACTTCATCAATCTTGAAATTATACGACCTCACAAGAACAAAATACTCCCTCCCTCAATTCAAAAATCTCACCAACCAAGGTAGATGGTGAGTGGTGGAATATTTTTTGTAGTTTGCAAAAGCACCCAATTAATGCTCTTGTTTTCCTCAAAAAATTATGTTTACCAATGCATTAATTGCAATGCATGCATGCATTGGTCAATTTTCTCTTAATATTTGCATGCAATGATTTAATGCACCTTGAAATCTGAATTTGTGATGTGGAACAACCAAGTTGAGCCTTATAAAATGGAAAAACTAAAATTTTGAAATAAGCCCTATAAACCGAAAAGGAGGGAGTAGAAAACAACAAGCACCTGCCGTTTTTGGAAGATAGCCCTTGCCCCCGATCCGCCTACCTAGGGATACATGGGGTGAGGATACGGGCTGACGGTGTCTTGGACAAGGGGGTGCTAACCACATCGAGCCCATCATAGTGGGTTGGGCTGAGGACCCCTGATCATCAACGAATGCGCCAAGACTGCCATGCCCCAAGGCGTACTCAAGATGGAACCCCCCAAAGACTTGGTTTACACTTCATGACTTATTTAAATCTTTGGCATGTTTATCTCTAGATGTAATCGACCTCATGTAAACCCTAGTACCCCCCGATTCCTATATAAGTCAAGGGGTTTAGAGCATAGGGTAGAGAAGTAGACATTCACGTACGATCTTGAGGTAGATCATCCAGTACTTCGAACTCCAACACAATCAATACAACAAAAACATGATGTAGGATTTTACCTCACTGAGGGCCCAAACCTGGGTAAACATCATCTCCCTTGTTCATCCTGTTACCATATAGCTGTGATCACCAGATTGGGACCCCCTACCCGAGATCTGCAGGATTTAATCCCGACACAAGTGCCGCCACCGCTTGCTTCGACATCCTGCCACCCTCTACTCGCCGCCACCGCTTGGCTTGGCCTGCCGCCACCCTCCCTTCACCGTTGCCGGTGATGGTGGAGCCGAGCAAAACCCAGGCAGTGCCAACTAGTGGATGGTTCATACTCCTGTTCATCTTCTCCACATCACGCAGTTCTCGTATCCCTCCACCGCTTGTTCCGTCGGCGCTGCCCCGATCCTCCTTCGATGCCCCTTTGTGGCCATTAGGCATTGACCAAAATCAACCATTCCCAACACAACGCTCCAAAGGGCCTCATGGTAGCCCCGACACTCTCTGGTTGGGGTGGCGCCCTTGCCTTGACTTAGCTTTTGCTCAGTCGCAAACGAGTTGGTATCCCTGATACCATGGCGTGGATCTTGCCTTGGAGCATGGTGGTTAACGCCAGGTGGGCTGCGACCTCGCTGCCTTTCGATGGATTTAGGTGCTCATCACCAAGGACCTTATCCCGCCCTTTGGTTGGCCAGAATATGACCCTAGCAAATGGATGTGATTCAGTTGTGCATCGGTGCATGTTGTTTGTGGCTGTGGTGGCCAACGACCATTGTTCTTCTTGTTCCGCATAGATCTAGTCATGATCCAAGGAGCTATGGTCATGTGCGTGTGGTTGGGGAAGGCTCGGGATGCCATGGATGTGAAAGGATGCACCTTTCCGCCCCCTCTGGTTCACGGTTTGTGTGGCGACCATTTGCGGGTGGTGGTGCGGGGATGCCAGTTCTTGGATGCTAAGGTAGTTTCCCCGAAAGGTGAGCCGTGCAGTTGGCTCAATGATGAGAAGCGATGCGGCGGTGGTGCATGGCATCTCTCCTTGGCTCTGTGGATTGTGAGGGGTTAGGTGTTATCGGTGCTTCGACAGTTGCAGCTCCCTGGTTTTCATCTGGAGGCTTCGATCTCGCAGTAGCGATCTGCCCCTCAGTTTGGGTCAGTGACCTTGGTACCTTTGCGTGACACGGGTGAGGCTCCAAGCGAAACCTCCATGCTCCAGTGCTGGTTACAGTGATGTCTATGGGTGTCACTTCCCTCCCAAGGGCGTCGTTGTGGGCCCCGTGTCTGTGCTGTTGGGGAACGTAGTAATTTAAAAAAAATCCTACGCACACGCAAGATCATGGTGACGCATAGCAACGAGAGGGAAGAGTATCGTATATGTACCCTTGTAGACCGTAAGCGGAAGCGTTATGACAACGTGGTTGATGTAGTCATACGTCTTCACGATCGACCTATCTAGAAACGAAGGTACGGCATCTCCGCGATCTGCACATGTTCAGCTCGGTGACGTCCCGCGAACTCACGATCCAGTAGAGCTTCGAGGGAGATTTTCGTCAGCACGACGGTGTGATGACGATGATGATGATGCTACCGGAACAGGGCTTTGCCTAAGCACCGATACGATATAACTGAGGTGGATTATGGTGGGGGGGGGGGGCACCGCACATGGCTAAAAGATCAATGATCAACTTGTGTGTCTATGGGGTGTCCCCTGATACGTATCCATCGTATCTATAATTTTTGATTGTTCCATGCCAATATTCTATTACTTTCATACACTTTTGGCTACTTTTAATACTATTTTTGGGACTAACATATTGATCCAGTGCCCAGTGCCAGTTCCTGTTTGTTGCATGTTTTTTGTTTCGTAGAATATCCATATCAAACGGAGTCCAAACGGGATAAAAACCAACGGAGATTTTTTTGGAATATATATGATTTTTGGGAAGAAAAATCCACGCGAGACGGTGCCCGAGGGAGGCACGAGGCAGGGGGCGCGCCCCTGACGCTCATGGGCACCCCGTAAGGCGGTTGGTGCCCTTCTTTTTCCGCAATAAAGCTAATATCTGGATAGAGATCGTGTTAAAATTTCAGCCCAATCGGAGTTACGGATCTCCGGGAATATAAGAAACGGTGAAAGGGTAGAATCTGAGAACGCAGAAACAGAGAGACAAAGAGACAGATCCAATCTCGGAGGGGCTCTCGCCCCTCCCACGCCATGGAGGCCAAGGACCAGAGGGGAAACCCTTCTCCCATCTAGGGAGGAGGTCAAGGAACAAGAAGATGAAGGGCCCCCCTCTCTCCTTCTCTTCCGGTGGCGTCGGAACGTTGCCGTGGCCATCATCATCACCGCAATCTTCACCAACAACTTCACCGCCATCATCACCAACTCTTCCCCCTCTATACAGTGATCTAACCTCTCTCTTACCCGCTATAATCTCTACTTAAACATGGTGCTCAATGCTATATATTGTTTCCTAATGATGTATGGCTATCCTATGATGTTTGAGTAGATCCATTTTGTCCCATGGGCTATTTGATGATCAAGATTGGTTTGAGTTGCATGTTTTATTATTGGTGCTGTCCTATGGTGCTCTCCGTGTCGCTCAAGCGTGAGGGATCCCCGCTGTAGGGTGTTGCAATACGTTCATGATTCGCTTATAGTGTGTTGCGTGAGTGACTGAAACACAAACCCGAGTAAGGGGGTTGTTGCGTATGGGATAAAGAGGACTTGATGCTTTAATGCTATGGTTGGGTTTTACCTTAATGATCTTTAGTAGTTGCTGATGCTTCCTAGAGTTCCAATCATAAGTGCATATGATCCAAGTAGAGAAAGTATGTTAGCTTATGCCTCTCCCTCATATAAAATTGCAATAATGATTACCGGTCTAGTTATCGATTGCCTAGGGACAAATAACTTTCTCGTGACAAAAAGCTCTTTACTAAAACTAACTTAGTTGTGTCTTTACCTAAAAAGCCCCTACTTTTTATTTATGTAATCTTTATATCTTGCAAACCTATCCAACAACACCTGCAAAGTACTTCTAGTTTCATACTTGTTCTAGGTAAAGCGAACATCAAGCGCGCGTAGAGTTGTATCGGTGGTCGATAGAACTTGAGGGAATATTTGTTCTGCCTTTAGCTCCTCGTTGGGTTCGACACTCTTATCAAAAACTGTTGCGATCCTCTATACTTGTGGGTTATCAAGACCTTTTTCTGGCACCGTTTCCGGGGAGCAATAGCGTGGGGTGAATATTCTCGTGTGTGCTTGTTTGCTTTATCACTAAGTAATTTTTATCTGTTGTTCTTAGTTGTTCTTTATCTTTAGTTATGGATATGGAACACGAAATACCAAAAAAATTAGGTGTACTTGCTGCTCATGGAGATGAGGAACCTCCTAAAACCCTCGATGCTAGTTATGTGACAGATATTATGTACTACATTGATAATCCAGAGAAAACCCCATTCAATTTGGTAATGGGAGACACGTTGGATCAATGTGAATACTTTAGGGATTATCTCTTGACTCAAAAAGGGAAACTATTATGGGATCAAATTTATATGTTGAAATGGTATGCTAGGTAACTATGCTTGAGATATGATTATACTTGTTGCTCTAGGATGAAGTCTCCACACCTTCCCTTTTTATGCAAATTTAATGATAATGAAACTTTGGCTTCTTATGCTAAAGGTATATATGACTACTATGATGTGGAACAAATAGAAGAATTTTTTGCTTTTGTGGGTGCTTATGAAATTGAATCTATGTTCAAAGAATATGAAAATCTTTATGATGCTGTCTACAGACCTGAAAATTTAGCTATCCTTAAATATTGTTATGAGAATTATGAATACAATTCCGATATTGATGCATTTGTTGAGAAAGTCTCCGCTGTCCCAGAAGAGACTAATATTTTGCAGGAATCTATCGAAGAAGAAATTGACGAAACAGTGAGCTCATTGGATGAAAAAGATGAGGAGGAGAGAGAAGAACAAAAGGAGGAGGAGAGCGAAGAACAAAAGGAGGAAGAGCGGATTGATCACCCGTTCCCACCTTCTAATGAGAGTAATTCTTCAACTCATACATTGTTTAATTTCCCTTCGTGCTTACCGAAGGATGAATGCTATGATAATTGCTATGATCCCGTTGATTCTTTTGAAATATCCCTTTTTGATGATGCTTGCTATGCTTGTGGCCAAGATGCCAATATGAATTATGCTTATGGAGATGAACTTGCTATAGTTCCTTATGTTAAACATGAAATTGTTACTATTGCACCCACACATGATAGTCCTATTATCTTTTTGAATTCTCCAAACTACACTATATCGGAGAAGTTTGTGCTTATTAAGGATTATATTGATGGGCTGCCTTTTACTACTACACATGATGATTTTGATAGATATAATATGCATGTGCTTGCTGCTCCTACTTGCAATTATTATGAGAGAGGAACTATATCTCCACCTATCTATGTTTCCAATACGATAAAATTGCAAGAAACTGTTTATACTATGCATTGGCCTTTACTTTGTGTGCATGAATTGTTCTTTTATGACATCCCGATGCATAGGAAGAGAGTCGGACTTCGTTGTTGCATGATATATGTTACTTTGTCCTCACTACTAAATTACAAATCATTGTTAATTAAAATTGGCTTTGATATACCTTGGGATCCGGGTGGATTCACTACTTGAGAACTATATGCCTAGCTTAATGGCTTTAAAGAAAGCGCTGCCAGGGAGACAACCCAGAAGTTTTAGAGATTCATTTACTTCTGTTGAGTGCTTTTATATAGTTTAAAAACAACAAAAATAAAGAGGGGAACCCAAAACTTTTTCAAAAAGGAAAGCGAAAGTGAGAAAGACGAGCATTGTTGAAGTGGGACCTAGCCTTGAACGTTGTTCATGCTCACGGAAACTTTGTGAATCTTGATTACAGAAACTTTTCAATAAAAATAATTATCCCCTTGTACAATTCCATTGTATTATAAAAATAATGTGCCAAGGTTTGCCTTTAGGATGTTTACAATGCTTGTTGGTTTGTACGGTGCAGGACAGAAACTTTGGCTGTACTGCGCGATTTTACATTTTTTACTGGAAGGTCAAATGGTCCTGATTCCTTTTGCATTGTGTTTATATACAAATATTTTATTTTCCCTAATTTTTGCAGAATTTTGCAAGTACCATAAGTATGGTGAATGTTCAGATTATTACAGACTGTTCTGTTTTAGACAGATTCTGTTTTTGATGCATAGTTTGCTTGTTTTGATGAAACTATCGATTTATATTAGTGGATTAAGCCATGGAAAAGTTATATTACAGTATAAACAATGAAAAAAAATGAATTGGTTTGCAACAGTACTTAGAGTAGTGATTTTCTTTATTATACTAACGGATCTTACCGAGTTTTCTGTTGAAGTTTTGTGTGGATGAAGTGTTCGATGATCGAGAAGGTCTCGATGTGAGAAGAAGGAAGAGAGGCAAGAGCTCAAGCTTGGGGATTCCCGAGGCACCCCAAGTAAATATTCAAGGAGACTCAAGTGTCTAAGCTTTGGGATGCCTCAGAAGGCATCCCCTCTTTCTTCAACAAGTATCAGTATGTTTTCGGATTCGTTTCGTTCGTGTACTATGTGCAAATCTTGGAGCGTCTTTTGCTTTAGTTTTCATTTTTTATTTTATCCACCATGCTGGTATGAGATAGACCTTGGTTGATTTATAGAATGCTCTATGCATTTCACTTATATCTTTTGAGTATGGCTTTATAGAATGCTTCATGTGCTTCACTTATATCATTTGAAGTTTGGATTGCCTGCTTCTCCTTACATAGAAAACCACCATTTGTAGAATGCTCTTTTGCTTCACTTATATTTGTTATAGCGTGGGAATATATTTTGTAGAAAGAATTAAACTCTCTTGCTTCACTTATATCTATTTAGAGAGATGACAGGAATTGGTCATTCACATGGTTAGTCATAAAATCCTACATAAAACTTGTAGATCACTGAATATGATATGTTTGATTCCTTGCAATAGTTTTGCGATATAAAGATGGTGATATTAGAGTCATGCTAGTGGGTAGTTGTGAATTAGTAGAAATACTTGTGTTGAGGTTTGTGATTCCTGTAGCATGCACGTATGGTGAACCGTTATGTGATGAAGTCGGAGTGTCGGTGTCAAAACCGGCGGATCTCGGGTAGGGGGTCCCGAACTGTGCGTCTAGGCCGGATGGTAACAAGAGGCAAGGGACACGAAGTTTTACCCAGGTTTGTGCCCTCTTGATGGAGGTAAAACCCTACGTCCTGCTTGATTAATATTGATGATATGGGTAGTACAAGAGTAGATCTACCACGAGACCGGAGAGGCTAAACCCTAGAAGCTAGCCTATGGTATGATTGTTGTTCTGTATGTTGTCCTACGGACTAAAACCCTCTGGTTTATATAGACACCGGAGAGGGTTAGGGTTACACAAAGTCGGTTACAATGGTAGGAGATCTACATATCCGTATCGCCAAGCTTGCCTTCCGCGCCAAGGAAAGTCCCTTTCGGACACGGGACGAAGTCTTCAATCTTGTATCTTCATAGTCCAGGAGTCCGGCTGAAGGTATAGTCCGGCCATCCGGACACCCCCTAATCCAGGACTCCCTCAGTAGCCCCTGAACCAGGCTTCAATGACGACGAGTCCGGCGCGCAGATTGTCTTCGGCATTGCAAGACGGGTTCCTCCTCCAAGTACTTGATAGAAGATTTTGAACACAAAGATAGTGTCCGGCTCTGCAAAATAAGTTTCCACATATTGCCATAGAGAGAATAATATTTACACAAATCTAATCTGCTGACGTATTCCGTAGTGCAACGCACCACGACCAAGCCTTTATTCGAATCGTTTTATTATCCCACCTCAGCGTGTCACGCGAGGCGGTTTCCTTGGCACGTCTTGTTAAAGCAGAGATCGTGTCCCCTTATTCCGGGATTCTCATCAATACGGGCGTGGGTAACCCAACCGCGCCATTGATTACGGCGCTTGGAGATAAGCGAGTTTTACCAGGCTGGTGGGGACACGTAGTTGCATCCACCCATATAAGGGGATAAGGATCTACCTTTTCACCTACGCCTTCTTCCTCCTTTGCCTATCCATTTTCGCGCACTCGAGCTCCAGCGCCCAAATCCGCACTCCCCAACTCAACCTTCTCCAGCCATGTCCGGAGCGGGAGGCAAGTGGATGGTCTCCTCCGTCACGGAGGGACACATCAAAAAACTAAGGAAGGCCGGATACTTGTCTAACGACATCGCGCACCGGCTTCCCGAAGAGGGGCAGCTCCTCCCCAACCCAAGGCCCCATGAGAGGGTAGTGTTCCTTCCCCACTTCCTCCGCGGAGGGCTTTCCTATCCACCCATTCATCCGGGGACTCATGTTCTACTATGGCCTGGATTTCCATGATCTGGCCCCGAACTTTATCCTCAACATCTCGGCGTTTATCGTCGTGTGCGAGGCTTTCCTCTGCATCCGCCCCCATTTCGGCCTATGGCTCAAGACTTTTAATGTCAAGCCGAAGGTGATGCGCGGCAACCAGGCGAAGTGCGGAGGCGCCATGGTGGGCAAGATGCCCAACGTCTTATGGCTCGAGGGCTCCTTTGTGGAGACCCTGAAGGTGTGGCAATCGGGGTGGTTTTACATCACCGAGCTGCGCGACCCTGAGTGGGTCGCAGCCCCCGAGTTCCGGTCTGGACCCCCAACGCGGCTCACGTCCTGGAAAGAGACGGGCCTGTCGTGGGGCAGCAAAGGAGAGGTGACTGGACTGCAAACATGCATCCAAACCCTGGTGGACAAGCATCTCAAGCTTGTCAACGTAGTCCAGGTCATGCTCATCTGCTGGATCCTCCCGTGTCAACAACGGGCCTTCAATCTGTGGGAGTTCAACCCGGCGCAGCACCGAACTCTGAGCAGGCTCTTCGACACGACGTACGAAGATGTCTGGAAGGTGCTTTTCAAGGGCGCCGAGGCTCCCGCATCTGCTATCGAGGATCGCGGATTCAGCGCGCAGCGTCACGCCAACGCGGTAAGTTGTTTGTGCCTTTTACAGGGTATTAATTTTTCATAGTTTAACTCTATGCGGGATCTAAGCTCCCTTACCTTTGACAGGTTTGGCAGGCGAAGTCCGGACAGATCGACTGTCCGGCTCCTTTGCCCGAAGATCCAGCCGATGCCCGCTTGGCGAAGCTGCTGGTTCCGGCACCCCATGTGGTGTCGGAGAAGAAGGCCACGAAGAAGGCCACGGGGACTCGAAAAAGTGCCCGACGCCGGGAGGTGTCGGGTTCATCATCCGATGGCTCCAAGGCGCATTCCTCCCGTGAAGACGAGGAGGAGGAAGAAGAGACCTCTCCCCCTCCAGTGGGGGGAGAGAAGAAAAGGAAGGCCGCCCTCACTGGGGAGGCCGAAGGGTCCAAGAAGGGGAAAACCCTTCCTCCGGACTACTCCACCGACGCCGACGACGGCGGAGAGGAGTGGCCGCTCAGGGCGAAGCCCCTGGCGAAACCGTAAGTATCCGGATACCAGAGTAATTCATAGTATTCCTTTATTGCACAACTTTCCCTTATGTCGAATATGTTTACACAGCCCACCCAAAGACCGGCTCGACGCGTCGTCGAACGGTTCACTGGACTTGTCGGATGTGAATTCGCTTCCAACGGCTTCCTCCCCCCGCCCTACGGACGACGCCGAAGTGTTGTCCCAACAGGTTCCAAGCCAGGAGGAGGTGGTCCTGGAGGCGCCGCAAGGCGACCTCCCGGACTCCAGGAGTAAAGGGGATAAACCCCCCCAGGGCTCCAAGTCCGGCTCTAGGCCGGACACCGCTCTGGAACCTTCAAAGGTTCCAGAGTCTGGCGGGCGACCTCCTTCCAAGAGGAGCAAGCCCACCGTGCCGGTGACCCCCGTCCAACCGGAGGCGCTGGACAATCTGTTGGAGGTGCTCAAAGGCGCCTCCATCGACGAGGAGCACCGCACCATCATGAGTGCGGTGGTCCAGAAGGTTCAGTCCGCCAAGAGCGGACTGACTGAAGCTTGTGCTAGCCTTTTAACAGGTTTTGAGGTAAGTAAAGAATGTGTAAATAATATTACCGCGTAGACAGTAGCACCTGATGCTCTGTTTGGCGTTCGGGAAGAAAAGCCGAATAGAGGATCAAATTAAATTCGCAGGAGTCTAACAAAAAAGAGTCAATATGCGTATGCAGGCTTCTCTGCTGGCGTCCGCCGTACTGACTGCGGAAGTGGACATGCTAAAGCAGAACCACGAGCATTCCGAGCAAGAGCTCGGGCGTGCCAAGAAGCAGCTCGAGGACAAGGAAGGTAAGAAATACCTTGTTTAAATATATATAAAAAAGGTGCAATTGCAAAAAATGACAGGATTATCGTGGCTATTGTAGGGGCCATGTCTGAG
This sequence comes from Triticum dicoccoides, assembly GCF_002162155.2. Classification (NCBI taxonomy): domain Eukaryota; kingdom Viridiplantae; phylum Streptophyta; class Magnoliopsida; order Poales; family Poaceae; genus Triticum; species Triticum dicoccoides. The sequence goes on along the minus strand of NC_041382.1, from coordinate 634,732,055 downwards.
GTGGCGACCCTTAAGCAAGCGCTAGTCGAGGCCGAGAAGAGGGCGGCCACGGAGCACACCGAGCGGGAGAAGTATGAGGCCCAGGTTGGCAAGGTGCAGCAAGAGCTCCAGGTTCTCATGTAAAAACATGAGAGTTTGGAGCTTCACTCAAAGATGCGAGCGTTCGAGCTCGCGGGGGCTATTGAAAATACCAAGTCTGCCAAGGCCGAATCCCAGAAGACCCTCCAGGAGTTGGATGCGGTGAAAAAGATATCGGCGGGTAAGTCATTCTTTATGCAAAGCAAACACATAAACGTGAGTTACTTGTTACTTACCCGAATCCTGAGCTCTCCAGGAGCGTTCGCAGATCTTCCCCGTAGCGTGTCTGATGCCGCCACATTCTATCGAGCCGAGGAGGGCAACTCGATAGAGAAGGTGTTCTGGTCTCAGTATGCTGAGGCCGGACACCCCGTGCCCCTGAGCGACCAGCTGAAGCAACTGGTCGAGCTCCACAAGGCAGCCGAACAGGCCATGAAGGGCCTCATAGTTCGGCTGTGGCCTGGAAAGGATCTGCCTGGGAGCTATTTTGGGCTGGTGCGGCGGCTGGTGGGGGCCTGTCCAAGGCTCAAAGTCATCAAGCGCTCCGTCTGCATTGAAGGTGCCCGTAGGGCCCTTGCCCGTGCTAAGGTGCACTGGGGCAAGCTGGATGCTGAGAAGCTTGTGAAGGACGAGCCACCGCCGGTGAAAGAGCATCGCAAGCCCGAGAATTATTATAAGGATGTTCTGAAGGGTGCCTGCCTTATGGCGGATGAATGTTCCAGGGATGTAATTTTTGAGTAAAACTCGCTCGTTTTGTCCTGTGCGCTGAAAACTTGTTCATATGCGCTAAGCAATGCTGTTGGAATTTAAAATATTACCTTCTGTGCGGCTGTTTATCAATTCTGAGAGATGGCGAGTTGTCGGCTTCTGCCCCCGTGCCGCTAGTGCTGGGGTGTTCGGGGATAAACCTGAGCACTCTTTTTCCCATGTTTGGGTCCTTCGAGGGAGGCGCTCAGCACAACGAACAAGGCAATCGGACTATAATGCGTGAACACTCCCACTTAGCCATAGAATTCTATAATTTTAAATTTCGGCGAAGCCCCTGGTATTCGGAAGACCGAGTTCGGGGCGCTATCCACGCCTTGGCCGGACAGAGCCGACTCCTCGCTCTAAGCGGCATAAGTCTTTAGGGACTCGAAAAACCTCTCGAACAGCGACCAGCTCTCACTTCATCATGACAGTCAGTTTTAGCTTTCTCTACTGAGGTGCTCGACCCAGCTCAACTGGGGCACAATCGCAGTAGTTCTCCTAGTGCTACCTTAGCCGATATAGCGGAATGTAAGGCACCAAAATATAGGAGCCGGGCAAACCCAACTATTGACCCAAGACATGATTCGGAGCTGATGCATATAATGCTATAAGTTCGGGGTGCCGCACTTGTTAAAGTGTTCGGACTTCTCACACCATATTGAGGGGTACTAAAGCCCCTGGCGTATTTTGGCCGTACCAAAGTGTACGGGTGCAACATGTCGTTAAGGAACATATATTTGTAAAAAAAGAGTAATGCAAAAATAGACAAAAGCTACACATTGTTTATTACAAAGGGCTGCGATCAAAGCAGAACGATACAAAATAATGCGATAAGCAAAAGGTTGGACTATTTAGCATGTCCGTTCCAGGGGCAGGCTGCGGAATGGTATGCGAAACAGGTATACTGCTCGTGATAGAGACCACCTGGGAGTTCCGTAATGCGGCATGGCTTGTCTGCTTCCCTGGGTCTTGCATCGTTTGTGCGGCAATTGAACTGCCGAACAGGCCTTCCGAAGAATGGAGTCCTGAAAGTAAGAGAAAATTAAAAAATCGGCAGCCCCTGGTGCGGTTTAAGCCGTGTTTCGGGCGTGCCGTGATGGTGCCCCTCCCCCTGTACCCATGGTATTTCTAGGGCGTAGTTATGTACGCGAAGCACTGGTGTCGCATTTTTGCGAGGGCTGGGGTTGGGGCCGCATTGCTACGCCTGCTCGGAACGTGCCAGGCGGTCTTGTTGTAGGTTACTCCGGGCGCGCCTGACGGAGCATGATTTATTTATTGATTGTCTTCCTTATGAGTGGCGGTCGGGGACGAGCGATGGTCTTTTCCTACCAATCTATCCCCCTAAGAGCATGCGCGTAGTACTTTGTTTCGATGACTAATAGATTTTTGCAATAAGTATGTGAGTTCTTTATGACTAATGTTGAGTCCATGGATTATACGCACTCTCACCCTTCCATCATTGCTAGGCTCTCTAGTATCGCGCAACTTTCGCCGGTACCATAAACCCACCATATACCTTCCTCAAAACAACCACCATACCTACCTATCATGGCATTTCCATAGCCATTCTGAGATATATTGCCATGCAACTTCCATCATCATCATATACATGACTTGAGCATTCATTGTCATATTGTTTTGCATGATCGTAAGATAGCTAGCATGATGTTTTCATGGCTTGTCCATTTTTTGATATCATTGCTACGCTAGATCATTGCACATCCCGGTACACTGCCGGAGGCATTCATATAAAGTCATATTTTGTTCTATTATCGAGTTGTAATATTGAGTTGTAAGTAAATAAAAGTGTGATGATCATCATTATTAGAGCATTGTCCCATGTGAGGAAAGGATGATGGAAGATATGATTCCCTCAGAAGTTGGGATGAGTCTCCGGACTTTACAAAAAAAAGAGGCCAAAGAAGCCCACAAAAAAAGAGGTCAAAGAAGCCCACCAAAAATAGAAAAAAATGAGAGAAAAAGAGAGAAGGGGCAATGTTACTATCCTTTTACCACACTTGTGCTTCAGAATGGCACCATGTTCTTCATATAGAGAGTCTCTTGAGTTATCACTTTCATATACTAGTGGGAATTTTCATTATAGAACTTGGCTTGTATATTCCTATGATGGGCTTCCTCAAATGCCCGAGGTCTTCATGAGCAAGCAAGTTGGATGCACACCCACTTAGTTTTTAGTCTGAGCTTTCATACACTTATAGCTCTTAGTGCATCCGTTGCATGGCAATCCCTACTCACTCACATTGATATCTATTGATGGGCATCTCCATAGCCCATTGATATGCCTAGTTGATGTGAGACTATCTTCTCCTTTTTGTCTTCTCCACAACCACCATTGTATTCCACCTATAGTGCTATGTCCATGGATCATGCTCATGTATTGCGTGAAAGTTGAAAAGGTTTGAGAACGTCAAAAGTATGAAACAATTGCTTGGCTTGTCATCGGGGTTGTGCATGATTTGAAAATTTTGTGTGGTGAAGATGGAGCATAGCCAGACTATATGATTTTGTAGGGATAACTTTCTTTGGACATGTTATTTCAAAAAGACATGATTGCTTTATTAGTATGCTTGAAGTATTATTATCTTAATGTCAAATGATAGATTATTGCTTTGAATCACTTGTATATTAATATTCATGCCATGATTACATAAGTGATCAAGATTATGCTAGGTAGCATTCCACATCAAAAATTATCTTTTTATCATTTACCTACTCGAGGACGAGCAGTAATTAAGCTTGGGGATGCTGATACGTCTCCGTCGTATCTATAATTTTTGATTGTTCCATGCCAATATTCTATAACTTTCATATACTTTTGGCTACTTTTTATACTATTTTTGGGACTAACATATTGATCCAGTGCCCAGTGCCAGTTCTTGTTTGTTGCATGTTTATTGTTTCGCAGAATATCCATATCAAACGGAGTCCAAACGGGATAAAAACTGACGCAGATTTTTTTGGAATATATATGATTTTTGGGAAGAAAAATCCACGCGAGACGGTGCCCTAGGGAGGCACGAGGCAGGGGGCGCGCCCCTGACTGTCGTGGCCACCCCGTAAGGCGGTTGGTGCCCTTCTTTCGTTGCAAGAAACCTAATATCCAGATAGAGATTGTGTTAAAATTTCAGCCCAATCGGAGTTACGGATCTCTGGGAATATAAGAAACGGTGAAAGGGTAGAATTTGAGAATGCAGAAACAGAGAGAGACAGAGAGACAGATCCAATATCGGAGGGGCTCTCGCCCCTCGCACGCGATGGAGGCCAAGGACCAGAGGGGAAACCCTTCTCCCATCTAGGGAGGAGGTCAAGGAAGAATAAGACGAAGGGCCCCCTCTCCCCTTCTCTTCCGGTGGCGCCGGAACGCTGCCGTGGCCATCATCATCACCGCAATCTTCACCAACAACTTCACCGCCATCATCACCAACTCTTCCCCCCTCTATGCAGAGGTGTAACCTCTCTCTTACCCGCTGTAATCTCTACTTAAACATGGTGCTCAATGCTATATATTATTTCCCAATGATGTATGGCTATCCTATGATGTTTGAGTAGATCTGTTTTGTCCTATGGGCTATTTGATGATCAAGATTGGTTTGAGTTGCATGTTTTATTATTGGTGCTGTCCTATGGTGCTCTCCGTGTCGCGCAAGCGTGAGGGATCCCCACTGTAGGGTGTTGCAATACGTTCATGATTCGCTTATAGTGGGTTGCGTGAGTGACTGAAACACAAACCTGAGTAAGGGGGTTGTTGCTATGGGATAAAGAGGACTTGATGCTTTAATGCTATGGTTGGGTTTTACCTTAATGATCTTTAGTAGTTGCGGATGCTTGCTAGAGTTCCAATCATAAGTGCATATGATCCAAGTAGAGAAAGTATGTTAGCTTATGCCTCTCCCTCATATAAAATTGCAATAATGATTACCGGTCTAGTTATCGATTGCCTAGGGACAAATAACTTTCTCGTGACAAAAAGCACTTTACTAAAACTAACTTAGTTGTGTCTTTACCTAAACAGCCACTACTTTTTATTTATGTAATCTTTATTATCTTGCAAACTTATCCAACGACACCTACAAATTACTTCTAGTTTCATACTTGTTCTAGGTAAAGCGAACATCAAGCATGCATAGAGTTGTATCGCTGGTCGATAGAACTTGAGGGAATATTTGTTCTGCCTTTAGCTCCTCGTTGGGTTCAACACTCTTATCGAAAACTGTTGCGATCCCCTATACTTGTGGGTTATCACCCCCCTCCCCGTATATAAAGGAGTGGAGGAGGGGGAGAGGCCGGCCCTCCAAGGCGCGCCCCAAGGGGAGTCCTACTCCCATCGGGAGTAGGACTCCAACCCTTCCAAGAGTTGGAGTAGGAGAGAGGGAAGGAGGAGAGAGGGGGAAGGGAAGGGGGGGGGGGCGCCGCCCCCTCCTTGTCCAATTCAGACTAGAGGGGGAGGGGGCGCGCGGCCTGCCCTGGCCACCCTTCCTCTTCTCCACTAAGGCCCAATAGGCCCATTACAGTCCCCGGGGGGTTCCGGTAACCCCCCGGTACTCCGATATTTGTCCGAACTTGCCCGGAACCCTTCCTAAGTCCAAACATAGTCATCCAATATATCGACCTTTATGTCTCGACCATTTCGAGACTCCTCGTCGTGTCCTTGATCATATCCGGGGCTCTGAACTACCTTCGGTACATCAAAACACATAAACTCATATTATTGATCGTCACCGAAAGTTAAGCGTGCGAACCCTACGGGTTCGAGAACTATGTAGACATGACCGAGACTCGTCCCCGGTCAATAACCAATAGCGGAACCTGGATGCTCATATTGGCTCCTACATATTCTACGAAGATCTTTATCGGTCAAACCGCATAACGGTGTACGTTGTTCCCTTTGTCATCGGTATGTTACTTGCCCGAGATTCGATCGTCGGTATCTCAATACCTAGTTCAATCTCGTCACCGGCAAGTGTCTTTACTTGTTCCGTAATGCTACATCCCGTAACTAACTCATTAGCTACATTGCTTGCAAGGCTTATTGTGATGTACATTACCAAGAGAGCCCAGAGATACCTCTCCGACAATCGGAGTGACAAATCCTAATCTCGATTTATGCCAACTCAACAAGTACCATTGGAGACACCTGTAGAGCCACTTTATTATCACCCAGTTACGTTGTGATGTTTGGTAGCACACAAAGTGTTCCTCTGGTACTCGTGAGTTGCATAATCTCATAGTCATAGGAACATGTATAAGTCATGAAGAAAGCAATAGCAACAAACTAAACGATCATCGTGCTAAGCTAACGGATGGGTCAAGTAAATCACATCATTCTCTAATGATGTGATCCCGTTAATCAAATGACAACTCATGTCTATGGCTAGGAAACATAACCATCATTGATTCAACAAGCTAGTCAAGTAGAGGCAAACTAGTGACACTCTGTTTGTCTATGTATTCACACATGTACTAAGTTTCTGGTTAATACAATTCTAGCATGAATAATAAACATTTATCATGATATAAGGAAATATAAATAACAACTTGATTATTGCCTCTAGGGCATATTTCCTTCAGTCTCCCACTTGCACTAGAGTCAATAATCTAGATTACATTGTAATGATTCTAACACCCATAGAGTCTTGGTGCTGATCATGTTTTGCTCGTGAGAGAGGCTTAGTCAACGGGTCAGCAACATTCAGATCTGTATGTATCTTGCAAATCTCTATGTCTCCCTCCTTGACTTGATCGCGGATGGAATTGAAGCATCTCTTGATGTGCTTGGTTCTCTTGTGAAATCTGGATTCCTTTGCCAAGGCAATTGCTCCAGTATTGTCACAAAAGATTTTCATTGGACCCGATGCACTAGGTATGACACCTAGATCGGATATGAACTCCTTCATCCAGACTCCTTCATTTGCTGCTTTCGAACCAGCTATGTATTCCGCTTCACACGTAGATCCCGCCACGACGCTCTGCTTGGAACTACACCAACTAATAGCTCCAGCATTTAATAAAAACATGTATCCGGTTTGTGACTTGGAGTCATCTGGATCAGTGTCAAAGCTTGCATCGACGTAACCGTTTACGACGAGCTCTTTGTCACCTCCATATACAAGAAACATATCCTTAGTCCTTTTCAGGTATTTCATGATGTTCTTGACCGCTATCCAATGATCCACTCCTGGATTACTTTGGTACCTCCTTGCTAAACTTATAGCAAGGCACACATCAGGTCTGGTACATAGCATTGCATACATGATAGAGCGTATGGCTGAAGCATAGGGAACACCTTTCATTTTCTCTCTATCTTCTATAGTGGTCGGGCATTGAGTCTGACTCAACTTCACACCTTGTAATATAGGCAAGAACCCTTTCTTTGCTTGATCCATTTTGAACTTCTTCAAAACTTTATCAAGGTATGTACTTTGTGAAAGTCCAATTAAGCGTCTTGATCTATTTCTATAGATCTTGATGCCCAATATATAAGCAGCTTCACCGAGGTCTTTAAGGTATCCATTAAGGAATGCAGTTTTGACATCCATTTGCCAAATTTCATAATAATAAAATGCGGCAATTGCTAACATGATTCAGACAGACTTAAGCATTGCTACAGCTGAGAAGGTCTCATCGTAGTCAACTCCTTGAACTTGTCGAAAACCTTTCGCAACAAGTCGAGCTTTTTAGACAGTAACATTACCATCAGCGTCAGTCTTCTTCTTGAAGATCCATTTATTCTCTATGGCCTGCCGATCATCGGGCAAGTCAACCAAAGTCCATACTTTGTTCTCATACATGGATCCCATCTCAGATTTCATGGCCTCAAGCCATTTTGCGGAATCTAGGCTCATCATCGCTTCCTCATAGTTCGTAGGTTCGTCATGGTCAAGTAACATGACTTCCAGAACAGGATTCCCATACCACTCTGGTGCAGATCTTACTCTGGTTGACCTACGAGGTTCGGTAGCAACTTGATCAGAAGTTTCATGATCATCATCATTAGCTTCCTCACTTACTGGTGTAGGAATCACTGGAACCGATTTTAGTGATGAACTACTTTCCAATAAGGGAGAAGGTACAATTACCTCGTCAAGTTCTACTTTCCTCCCACTCACTTCTTTCGAGAGAAACTCCTTCTCTAGAAAGGATCCATTCTTAGCAACGAATATCTTGCCTTCGGATCTGTGTAGAAGGTGTACCCAACAGTCTCCTTTGGGTATCCTATGAAGACACAATTCTCCGATTTGGGTTTGAGCTTATCAGGTTGAAGCTTTTTCACATAAGCATCACAGCCCCAAACTTTAAGAAATGACAACTAGGGTTTCTTGCCAAACCACAGTTCATAAGGAGTCATCTCGACGGATTTAGATGGTGCCCTATTTAATGTGAATGCAGCTGTCTCTAAAGCGTAACCCCAAAATGATAGCGGTAAATCAGTGAGAGACATCATAGATCGCACCATATCTAGTAAAGTACGATTACGATGTTCGGACACACCATTACACTGTGGTGTTCCAAGGGGCGTGAGTTGCGAAACTATTCCGCATTGTTTCAAAATAACAATTATTTAGGTCTAATACTAATCCCGAAGGTAGATGTAGAGGTAGCGTGCCGACGGTGATCACATCGACTTTGGAACAATTTCCCACGCGCATCGTCACCTCATCCTTAGCCAATCTTCACTTAATCTGTAGCCCCTGTTTCGAGTTGCAAATGTTAGGAACTGAACCAGTATCAAATACCCAGGCACAACTGCGAGCATTAGTAAGGTACACATCAATAACATGTATATCAAATATACCTTTCACTTTGCCATCCTTCTTCTCCGCCAAATACTTGTGGTAGTTCCGCTTCCAGTGACCAGTTTCTTTGTAGTAGAAGCACTCAGTCTCAGGCTTAGGTCCAGACTTGGGTTTCTTCACTTGAGTAGCAACTGGCTTGCTGTTCTTCTTGAAGTTCCCCTTCTTCCCTTTACCCTTTTTCTTGAAACTATTGGTCTTGTTGACCATCAACACTTGATGCTCTTTATTGATTTCTACCTCCGCAGCCTTTAGCATTGCGAAGAGCTCGAGAATCGTCTTATCCATCCCTTGCATATTATAGTTCATCACGAAGCTCTTGTAGCTTGGTGGCAGTGATTGAAGAACTCTGTCAATGACACTATCATTGGTACGTCTCCGTCATATCTACTTTTCCAAACACTTTTGCCCTTGTTTTGGACTCTAACTTGCATGATTTGAATGGAACTAACCCGAATGATGCTGTTTTCAGCAGAATTACTATGGTGTTATTTATGTGCAGAAACAAACGTTCTCGGAAGGACCTGAAACTTCACGGAGCAACTTTTTAGAAAATATAAAAAATACCTGCAAAATATGAAGGCCAGGGGGCCCACCACCTGTCCACGAGGGTGGGGGGGCGCCCCCTACCTCGTGACCCCCTGGAGCTCCTCCGACTCCAACTCCAACTCTATATATTGTGTTTCGGGGAGAAAAAATCAGAGAGAAGAATTCATCGTGTTTTACGATACGGAGCCGCCGCCAAGCCCTAAAACCTCTCTGGAGGGCTGATCTGGAGTCCGTTCGGGGCTCCGGAGAGGGGAATCCGTCGCCATTGTCATCATCAACCATCCTCAATCACCAATTTCATGATGCTCACCGCCATGCATGAGTAATTCCATCGTAGGCTTGCTGGACGGTGATGGGTTAGATGGGATCTATGATGTAATCGAGTTAGTTTTGTTAGGGTTTGATCCCTAGTATCCATTATGTTCTGAGATTGATGTTGCTATGACTTTGCTATGCTTAATGCTTGTCACTAGGGCTCGAGTGCCATGATTTTAGATCTGAACCTATTATGTTTTCATCAATATATGAGTGTTCTTGATGCTATCTTGCAAGTCTATAGTCACCTATTATGTGTTATGATCCGTTAACCCTGAAGTGACAATAATCGGGATACTTACCGGTGATGACCGTAGTTTGAGGAGTTCATGTATTCACTATGTGTTAATGCTTTGTTCCGGTACTCTATTAACAGGAGGCCTTAATATCCCTTAGTTTCCATAAGAACCCCGCTGCCACGGGAGGGTAGGACAAAAGATGTCATGCAAGTTCCTTTCCATAAGCACGTATGACTATATTCGGAATACATGCCTACATTACATTGATGAACTGGAGCTAGTTCTGTGTCACCCTAGGTTATGACTGTTACATGATGAACCGCATCCGGCATAATTCTCCATCACTAATCCATTGCCTACGAGCTTTCCATATATTGTTCTTCGCTTATTTACGTTCCCGTTGCTATTGCTATCATCACTACAAAATACCAAAAACATCACTTTTACTACTGTTACCTTTTGCTACCGTTACCACTACTATCATATTAGTTTTCTACTAAATACTTTGCTGTAGATATTAAGTTTCCAGGTGTGGTTGAATTGACAACTCAGCTGCTAATACTTGAGAGTATTCTTTGGCTCCCCTTATGTCGAATCAATAAATTTGGGTTGAATACTTTACCCTCGAAAACTATTGCGATCCCCTATACTTGTGGGTTATCAAGACTATTTTCTGGCGCTGTTGCCGGGGAGCATAGCTCTATTCTTTGAGTCACTTGGGATTTATATCTGCTTATCATTATGAAGAACTTGAGAGATGCTAAAACCAAGATCTATCCCTCAACTACGAGGGGAGGTAAGGAACTACCATCTAGTTCCGCACTTGATTCACCTTCTGTTTGGAGTAAGCTTGCAACACCTAAACCTTCTTCTGCTATTTGTTCTGATATGTCGCATGTTATTGATGATGCCACTTCTGCTATACATGATACTTATGATGAAACTACTTCTATGCTTAATGCTACTGTGCCACTTGGTGAATTTCTTGATGAACAACTTGCTAGGGCTAGAGAGATTGAAAATATTGAATCTGATAATACTGATGAAATTGATGATGAAGACTTGCCTTTTATTCCTGAGGGTTATGTTTTTGATAAAGAAGCTTCTTTAGCTATTTTAACTTGCAAAGATAGATACGAACTTAAGAGGTTATTAGCTAAATGGAATAAGCAATCTCTAAATGCTAGGATGAAACCTGACCCTGCTTTTGCTACTTCACCTATCTGTGTTACTGATAAGGAATATGAATTCCCTGTTGATCCTGATATAATTACTTTGGTTGAATCTGATCCTTTTCATGGCTATGACTCTGAAACTGTTGTGGCACATCTTACTAAATTAAATGATATAGCTACCCTGTTCACTACTCATGAGGGAACTCGTTACTTTTATATCCTTGAAATATTTCCGTTCTCATTAAAATGTGATGCTAAGATATGGTTTAATTCTCTTGATCCTGGTTGTGTGCGCAGTCCCCAGGATATGATTTATTACTTCTCTGCTAAATATTTCCCTGCTCATAAGAAACAAGCTGCTTTAAGGGATATATATAATTTTGTGCAAATTGAAGAAGAGAGTCTCCCACAAGCTTGGGTGAGGCTTCTCCAATTACTTAATGCTTTGCCTGATCATCCTCTTAAGAAAAATGAAATACTTGATATCTTTTATAATGGACTAACCGATGCCTCCAGAGATTACCTGGATACTTGTGATGGTTCTGTTTTCACGGAAAGAACACCAGATGAAGCTGAAATTCTATTGAATAATATGTTGACAAATGAAAATAATTGGACACCTCCGGAGCCAATTCCTGATCCTATTCCTAAACCAACTCTGAATAAGATGGGTATTCTATTTCTCAGTCCTGAAGATATGCAAGAGGCAAAGAAATCTATGAAAGAAAAGGGTATTAAAGCTGAAGATGTTAAGAATTTACCTCCTATTGAAGAAATACACGGTCTTAATTTACGACCTGTTGAAGAAACATATGATCTTAATTCATTACCTATTGAAGAAACTCATGGTCTTGATAACCCGACAAAGGTAGTAAAGGAAAATTCTCTCTATAGATATGATGAAGCTGAAATCCCATTTACTAAATTTGCTAGCCCATGCTTAGATGAGTTTGATAAATTTATGGCTAAGCAAGAAGACTTTAATGCTTATTTTGGTAGACAATTGAAATACAATTCTAATATGCTTGAACACTTGGGTGATTATATGGCTAATGTCAAAGGTGAACTTAAACTTATTAGTAAACATGCTTCTATGGTTACCACTCAAGTAAAACAAATACTTAAAGCTCAAAATGATTTGCTCAATGAATTGAATAGTAAGAATAATGATAATGTCGTTAGAGTTATGACTAGAGGTGCTAAAATGACTCAGGAACCTTTGTATCCTGAAGGCCATCCTAAGAGAATTGAGCAAGATTCTCAAAGAAATAATGTAGATGCACCTAGTCCTTCTAATAGGAAGAAAAATAAAAATGATAGGACTTTGCATGCTTCTAGTAAACCTGTTACTGAAACACCTGAGAATCCAAATGATATTTCTATATCTGATGCTAAAACACAATCTGGTAATGAACCTGAAACTAGTGATAATATTAATGATAATATTCATGATGATGCTCAACCTAGTAATGATAATGATATAGAAATTGAACCTGTTGTTGATCTTGATAACCCACAATCAAAGAATCAACATTATGATAAGAAAGACTTTGTTGCTAGAAACATGGTAAAGAAAGAGAGCCTTGGGTTCAGAAACCCATGCCTTTTCCTCCCAAACCATCCAAGAAAAAGGATGATGATGATTTTGAGCGCTTTGCTGAAATGATTAGACCTATCTTTTTGCGTATGCGATTAACTGATATGCTCAAAATGAATCATTATGCTAAGTACATGAAAGAAATTGTTACAAATAAGAGAAAGATACTGGAAGCTGAAATTTCCACCATGCTTGCTAATTATACTTTTAAGGGTGGAATACCAAAGAAACTTGGAGATCCCGGTGTACCAACTATACCATGCTCCATTAAAAGAAACTATGTTAAAACTGCTTTATGTGATTTTGGAGCCGGTGTTAGTGTTATGCCTCTCTCTTTGTATCATAGACTTGATTTGAATAAGTTGACACCTACTGAAATATCTTTGCAAATGGCTGATAAATCAACTGCTATACCTGTCGGTATTTATGAGGATGTGCCTGTTGTAGTTGCAAACGTTACTATTTTAACGGACTTTGTTATTCTTGATATTCCCGAGGACGATAGTATGTCTATTATTCTTGGAAGACCCTTTTTGAATACTGCAGGGGCTATTATTGATTGCACTAAAGGCAATGTCACTTTTCATGTTAATGGTAATGAGCATACGGTACACTTTCCGAGGAAACAATCCCAAGTCCACAGTATCAATTCTATTGGAAAAATTCCATCGATTATATTTGGAGGTTTTGAATTTCCTCTTCCTACTATCAAGAAGAAATATGATATTCTTATTATTGGGATGTGCATATCCCCATTGAGGTAACATAGTGTTATTCAAAATTTCTCCGGTTCCATGTTATTCGGAATGAGTTCGTTAACAAGACTTGATCAACCTTATTAGTGGATTCCTTCTGATGATCATGAGATGGATGAAACTAGAAGGCACAACCTTCTGTACCCCACTTTTACTTTCTGTTATTTATATTAAATAAAATAAAAATAGTATTTTTCTGCCTGTTATCTGATTATCCGTGCAATATAAAAATACCCCGAAAATAAAAGTTCTCCAAATTCCCTGAAATTTAAATATGATTTTTTCTGGAATATTTGAGAATATTTGGCACTAAGAACACATCAGGGGGGTCAACCACCTGCCCACGAGGGTGGAGAGCGCGCTCTACCCCCCTGGGCGTGCCCCCTGCCTCGTTTGCCCATGGTGGCCCTCCTCCACTTATCCTTTCACCCACACACTCCTTCTTCCTCCCCCAAACACGAATAACCAGCTCAAACCCGAGTCCAAGCTCGTTTTGCTGCCATTTTCGATCTCCTTGCTCAAAGCACCTCTCACAAAACTGCTTGGGGAGATTGTTCCTTGGTATGTGAATCCTCCATTGGTCCAATTAGTTTTTGTTCTAGTGCTTTATTCATTGCAAATTTTTGTTGCTTAGGTGACCCTATTCTTGAGCTTGCATGTCAAATTTATATGGTCAAAATTAGGTTTGATGCATGATATAGGCCTTAGGCACTTGTAGGAGTAGTTGCTATCAATATTATTGAGTTTGGTTTACTTTTATTTTGAAGTTACTAAAAAATTCAGAATTTTTCAGAGGAAGAAATATGCTTAGGAAAATGTTCCAAGGTGGTTCTTCAAGGAAGCAAGGACCCAGGCTTGCAATGCGTGATGCTGATGATGAGCCACCAAGAGATGCTCCAGTGCAGCCTTGTGAATGGCCTTCTGAGAACTTTATGGATCGAGCGGGAATTAAGGAAGAATTTAACGCATATTTGCGTTACGCTGATCTTTTGAGCTTCGAGGAAGAGAAGTGCAGCCAGTATCACCAGCTCACTAGTTCCTTTGTGAGGAGGTTTGAATTTTCATCTTCACGTAATTCTCCAACTGTCTTGTTTGATCTTTATGAAAATTCTTACACTATGGACTTAGAGGATTTTACCATTGCTTGCAAACTTCCACAATGGGGTAGTATCAGGGATCCTCACAAATCTGAATTTAGAGATTTTCTTGCTAGTATAACTGTGGGGGAATCTAGAGATATAACACAAGCTACAATAGGGAGCATTCACTTTCCTGCTATACATTATTTTGCTCTCTTCATAGGTAGATGCATTAATGGTAAAGATGAAGCATGTCATATGTGTGTTCCTGACCTCAATATTCTTAGGAGTGCTGTGTTGGGAGACAAATCTTATAATTTGGGAGCCATTGTTGCACGTAGGTTGCATCTTAATAGATTTAATGGAGTTTTCTTTGGTTGAATTTATGCAACCCGCATAGCTAATTTTCTTGGTATAGCCATACGCGAAGATGATATTGAATTACCCCTGCTTACTTAGACTTTAATGCTATGGTTCACCACCAGTTTGTTGAGAGAAATGAATCACCTCTCCAGTATCGACTAATCTTTGACAGACGGCGTGCTGTCCGTATTACTCTCCCTGCTCCTGCCTTCTTTGATCACCAGGAAAAAGGAAGATATATTATTACCAGAGAGGAGGCAGATGAGTACGAGAGGAGAGCGGAGGCCGCTCGTCAGCACGCTGCAGCTCAGGAGGCGATAGCTGCTGCATCGTAGTACGACCCCAACTATTACTATGGATATCCGCCAGGCCAGCCGTGGCCATAGACCAACTTAGGCCAAAATCCTAAGCTTGGGGGAGTGCGTATTTCCCACCGACATTACATTTATGTTCACACACTTATTGCCAGATGTCGGTGCTCATACTTTTTCATTGTATCATCCATGCTAGTTTATTTCCCTTTTGATGCTTTCTTCTTGTGTGTTTAATAAACCTTAAGAAAAAACCAAAAAAAATAGTTGTAGCTTTTAATTAGTTTACTTTCCATGCTTGTAGTAGTAATTAAAAATAAAACCCAAAAAGATTTCATGTTCTTCTTTTGCTTATTGAGAGCTTTCCCGTGTAAAAAGTTTTATTTCTTTTCTTTTCTTTGGGGGTCGATAGGAGAAGACCATAATTGAATTGTTGAAGTGGCTCTTGTATGCATAATTGTTGATCTGACAAAATAGCCCATATTGCCTTGTCATCTCCTGTTTATTGAATGCTTGCAGATTCCAGCTTAGTCCAATGCACGTGCACTATTATTAATATTCACATCGTTTGGTCGTGCAAGTGAAAGGCAATTATGACGATATATGATGGACTGGCTGAGATGAGAAAAGCTGGTATGAACTCGACCTGTTTTGTTTTTGTAAATATGATTAGTTCATCATTCCTGATTCAGCCTATTATGAATAAACATGTTTGTAATGACAACTAGAGATCATAGTTTCTTATGCCATGCTTGATTAGCTATGAGTTATAATGGTTTACCTTGCGTGCCAACATGCTATTAAAATGGTTGTGATGTGGTATGATAGGGTGGTATCCTCCTCTGAATGATTTAAGTGGCTTGACTTGGCACATGTTCACGCATGTAATTGAAACAAAATCAACATAGCCTTCACGATATTTATGTTCATGGTGGATTAAATCCTACTCATGCTTGCATTCGGTGTTGATTAATTTTAATGCATGTTCATGACTGTTGTCGCTCTCTAGCTGGTCGCTTCCCAGTCTTTTGCTAGCCTTCACCTGTACTAAGCGGGAATACTGCTTGTGCATCCAATCCCTTTAAACCCCAAAGTTATTCCACATGAGTGCACTATACCTACCTATATACGATATCTACCTGCCATTCCAAGTAAATTTGTATGTGCCAAACTCTAAACCTTCAAATAAATATCCTGTTTTGTATGCTCGAATAGCTCATGTATCAACTAGGGCTGTCCGTATCTTCCATGTTAGGCGGGTTATTCTCAAGAGGAGTGGACTCCGCTCCTCACTCACGAGAAAGTGGCTGGTCACCGGGATGCCCAGTCCCATGCTTTATGCAAACTAAATCAAAATAATTGCAAACAAAACTCCCCCTAGGACTCTTGTTAGTTGGAGGCACTCGTTGTTTCGAGCAAGCCATGGATTGATGCTTGTTGGTGGAAGGGGGAGTATAAACTTTACCATTCTGTTTGGGAACCGCCTATAATGTGTGTAGCATGGAAGATATCGCCATCTCTTGGTTGTTATGTTGACAATCAAAGTATACCGCTCAAAATATTATTCACCTCTGTTTCAAAACCGAGCTCTGGCACCTCTACAAATCCCTGCTTTCCTCTATGAAGGGCCTATCTATTTACTTTTATGCTGAGTCATCATCCTCTTATTAAAAAGCACCGGTTGGAGAGCACTGCTGTCATTTGCATTCATTATTGTTAGTTTACATTGGGTATGACTTGACTGGATCTCTTTTACTATGAATTACAATGTCTAGTCGGTCCTTGATCTTTAAAGGTGCTCTGCATTTATGTTTTGCGGTCTCAGAAAGGGCTAGCGAGATACCATCTTGTTATATTATATTATGATTGTTTTGAGAAAGTGTTGTCATCCGAGATTTATTATTATTGCTCACTAGTTGATTATGCCATTGATATGAGCAAACTTGAGACCTAAGCGTTATTGCGAATGTGGTTAGTTATAATCTTTGCTGAAAACTTGAATGCTGGCTTTACATATTTACAACAACAAGAGCAAACAGAGTTTGTAAAAGTTTTTCTTTATCACTTTCAGTTTGTCAACTGAATTGCTTGAGGACAAGCAAAGGTTTAAGCTTGGGGGAGTTGATATGTATTTGTCGTATCTAATTTTCTAAACACTTTTGCCCTTGTTTTGGACTCTAACTTGCATGATTTGAATGGAACTAACCCGGACTAACGCTATTTTCAGCAGAATTACTATGGTGTTATTTATGTGCAAAAACAAGCATTCTCGGAAAGACCTGAAACTTCACGGAGCAACTTTTAATAATATAAAAAATGAAGGCCAGGGGGCCCACCACCTGTCCACAAGGGAGGGGGCGCGCCCCCTACCTCGTGGGCCCCCTGGAGCTCCCCCGAGTCCAACTCCAACTCTATATATTGTGTTTCGGGGAGAGAAAAATCAGAGAGAAGAATTCATCGCGTTTTACGATACGGAGCCGCCGCCAAGCCCTAAAACCTATTAGGAGGGCTGATCCGGAGTCCGTTCGGGGCTCCGGAGAGGGGAATCCGTCGCCGTCATCATCATCATCAACCATCCTCCATCACCAATTTCATGATGCTCACCGCCGTGAGTGAGTAATTCCATCGTAGGCTTGCTGGACGGTGATGGGTTGGATGGGATCTATCATGTAATCGAGTTAGTTTTGTTATAGTTTGATCCCTAGTATCCATTATGTTCTGAGATTGATGTTGCTATGACTTTGCTATGCTTAATGCTTGTCACTAGGGCCCGAGTGCCATGATTTCAGATTCGAACCTATTATGTTTTCATCAATATATGAGTGTTCTTGATCCTATCTTGCAAGTCTATAGTCACCTATTATGTTTTATGATCCGTTAACCCCGAAGTGATAATAATCGGGATACTTACCGGTGACGATCGTAGTTTGAGGAGTTCATGTATTCACTTAGTGTTAATGCTTTGTTCTGGTACTCTATTAAAAGAAGGCCTTAATATCCCTTAGTTTCCATAAGGACCCCGCTGGCACGGGAGGGTAGGACAAAAGATGTCATGCAAGTTCTTTTCCATAAGCATGTATGACTATATTCGGAATACATGCCTACATTACATTGATGAACTGGAGCTAGTTCTGTGTCACCCTAGGTTATGACTGTTACATGATGAACCGCATCCGGCATAATTCTCCATCACCGATCCATTGCCTACGAGCTTTCCATATATTGTTCTTCGGTTATTTACTTTCCCGTTTCTATTGCTATCATCACTACAAAATACCAAAAGCATCACTTTTACTACTGTTACCTTTTGCTACCGTTACCACTACTATCATATTACTTTGCTACTAAATACTTCGCTGCAGATATTAAGTTTCCAGGTGTGGTTGAATTGACAACTCAGCTGCTAATACTTGAGAGTATTCTTTGGCGCCCCTTGTGTCGAATCAATAAATTTGGGTTGAATACTTTACCCTCGAAAACTGTTGCGATCCCCTATACTTGTGGGTTATCAATCATCTGGAAGATTAACTCCCAGCTGAGTCAAGTGGTTGTGGTACCCAGACATTCTGAGTATATATTCACTGACAGAACTATTCTCCTCCATCTTGCAGCTGTAGAACTTATTGGAGACTTCATATCTCTCAATCCGGGCATTTGCTTGAAATATTAACTTCAACTCCTGGAACATCTCATATGCTCCATGACGTTCAAAACGTCCTTGAAATCCCGGTTCTAAGCCGTAAAGCATGGCACACTGAACTATCGAGTAGTCATCAGCTTAGCTCTGCCAGGGGTTCATAACATCTGGCGTTGCTCCTGCAGTGGGTTTGTCACCTAGCGGTGCTTCCAGGACGTAATTCTTCTGTGCAGCAATGAGGATAATCCTCAAGTTAGGGACCCAGTCCGTGTAGTTGCTACCATCATCTTTCAACTTAGCTTTCTCTAGGAACGCATTAAAATTCAACGGAACAACAGTACGGGCCATCTATCTACAACAACATAGACATGCAAAATACTATCAGGTACTAAGTTCATGATAAATTAAAGTTCAATTAATCAAATTACTCAAGAACCCCCACTTAGATAGACATCCTTCTAATAATCTAAGTGAGCACGTGATCCACATCAACTAAACCATGTCCGATCATCATGTGAGATGGAGTAGTTTTCAATGGTGAACATCACTATGTTTATCATATCTACTATATGATTCACGCTCGACCTTTCGGTCTCCAGTGTTCTGAGGCCATATCTGCATATGCTAGGCTCGTCAAGTTTAACATGAGTATTCTGTGTGTGCAAAACTGGCTTGCACCCATTGTATGTGAACGTGGAGCTTATCACACCCGATCATCACGTGGTGTCTCGGCTCGATGAACTTTAGCAGCGGTGCATACTCAGGAAGAACACTTATACCTTGAAATTTAGTGATAGATCATCTTATAGTGCTACCGCCAAACTAAGCAAAATAAGATGCATAAAGGATAAACATCACATGCAATCAATATAAGTGATATGATATGGCCATCATCATCTTGTGCCTTTGATCTCCATCTCCAAAGCACCGTCATGATCAGCATCGTCACCGGCTTTGACACCTTGATCTCCGTCGAAGCATCGTTGTCGTCACGCCAACTATTGCCTCCATGACTATCGCCACCGCTTAGTGATAAAGTAAAGCAATTACAAGGTGATTGCATTTCATACAATAAAGCAACAACCATATGGCTCCTGCCAGTTGCCGATAACTGTGTTTACAAAACATGATCATCTCATACAATAAAATTTAGCATCATGTCTTGACCATATCACATCAGAACATGCCCTGCAAAAACAAGTTAGACGTCCTCTACTTTGTTGTTGCAAGTTTTACGTGGCTGCTACGGGCTGAGCAAGAACCGTTCTTACCTACGCATCAAAAACCATAACGCAATATAGTGATTCCTTTTTGATCTTCCGGAAGAACCCTGTTCATTGAATCCAATTCAACTAAAGCTGGAGAAACAAACACCCACTAGCCACCTGTGTGTGAAGCACGTCGGTAGAACCAGTCTCGCGTAAGCGTACACGTAATGTCGGTCTGGGCTTCTTCACCCAACAATGCCGCTGAATCAAGAATCAACTAGTGACGGCAAGCAATATGTATATACCCATGCCCACAACTCCTTTGTATTCTACTCGTGCATACAACATCTACGCATAAACCTGGCTCGGATGCCACTATTGGGGAACGCAGTAATTTCAAAAAATTTCCTACGCACACGCAAGATCATGGTGATGCATAGCAACGAGAGGGAAGAGTATCGTCTATGTACCCTTGTAGACTGTAAGCGGAAGCATTATGACAACGCGGTTGATGTAGTCGCACGTCATCACGATCAACCTATCTAGAACCGAAGGTACGACACCTCGCGATCTGCACACGTTCAGCTCGGTGACGTCCCACGAACTCACGATCCAGTAGAGCTTTCGAGGGAGAGTTTCGTCAGCATGACGGCGTGATGATGGTGATGATGATGCTACCGGAACAGGGCTTTGCCTAAGCACCGCTACGATATAACCGAGGTGGATTATGGTGGAGGGGGGACACCGCACACGGCTAAAAGATCAATGATCAACTTGTGTGTCTATGGGGTGCCCCCTCCCCGTATATAAAGGAGTGGAGGAGGGGGAGAGGCCGGCCCTCCTAGGCGCGCCCCAAGGGGAGTCCTACTCCCACCGGGAGTAGGACTCCAACCCTTCCAAGAGTAGGAGTAGGAGAGAGGGAAGGAGGAGAGAGGGGGAAGGAAAGGCCCCCCTCCTTGTCCAATTCGGACTAGAGGGGGAGGGGGCGCGCGGCCTGCCCTGGCCGCCCCTCCTCTTCTCCACTAAGGCCCAATAGGTCCATTACACTCCCCCAGGGGGTTCCGGTAACCCCCCGGTACTCCGGTATTTATCCGAACTTGCCTGTAACCCTTTCGAAGTCCAAACATAGTCATCCAATATATTGATCTTTATGTCTTGACCATTTCGAGACTCCTCGTCATGTCCTTGATCATATCCGGGACTCTGAACTACCTTCGGTACATCAAAACACATACTCATATTACCGATTGTCACTGAACGTTAAGCGTGCGCACCCTACGGGTTCGAGAACTATGTAGACATGACCGAGACTCATCTCTGGTCAATAACCAATAGCGGAACCTGGATGCTCATATTGGCTCCTACATATTCTATGAAGATCTTTATCGGTCAAACCGCATAACGGTATATGTTGTTCCCTTTGTCATCGGTATGTTACTTGCCCGAGATTCGATCGTCGGTATCTCAATACTTAGTTCAATCTCGTTACCGGCAAGTCTCTTTACTCGTTCTGTAATGCTTCATCCCGTAACTAACTCATTAGCTACATTGCTTGCAAGGCTTATTGGGATGTACATTACCGAGAGAGCCCAGAGACACCTCTCCGACAATCGGAGTGACAAATCCTAATCTTGATCTATGCCAACTCAACAAGTACCATCGGAGACACCTGTAGAGCACCTTTATAATCACCCAGTTACGTTATGACACAAAGTGTTCCTCCGGTACTCGTGAGTTGTATAATCTCATAGTCATAGGAACATGTATAAGTCATGAAGAAAGCAATAGCAACAAACTAAACGATCATCGTGCTAAGCTAACGGATGGGTCAAGTCAATCACATCATTCTCTAATGATGTGATCCCGTTAATCAAATGACAACTCATTTCTATAGTTAGGAAACATAACCATCATTGATTCAACAAGCTAGTCAAGTAGAGGAAAACTAGTGACACTCTGTTTGTCTATGTATTCACACAAGTACTAAGTTTATGGTTAATACATTTCTAGCATGAATAATAAACATTTATCATGATGTAAGGAAATATAAATAACAACTTCATTATGGCCTCTAGGGCATATTTTCTTCACGTGCTAGGTCTTGAGGTGAAAACCCTAGTTCATATTTATGGGCTCTACGACGTCAGCTCATTGCGGTTGTCACCCTCTTGGGGGCATCCTCAAGGAGGTCAATTACCTAGCGCTCATAGCACATGGACATCTTAGGCATGCTCTTATCCTGGTGTGAAGCTTCTTTGACTCTAGCGCAGGTGGCTTCGTTGGTCTCCTACCTTTTACACTTGTCCTTGTTGTCATTGCTGCTGATCCTCGTTGTCCTCTGGCAGTATCATCGCTCCACGGCTAGAGCGATAGGCAAGCAGACCTCTCCGACAATAGCTTGGTGTGTTCGGTGCAATGTTGTCCCGTGGTTTTCTAAGGAGGCGTGGCTTCAATCCTGTTTGGTAGTCTTAGTTGTCTAGTGTTCGGTGTTGCTTTTTATGCCCTCTCGCTCAACTGTGAGTTGGCGGTGTTAGGACATCTCCAACTCCAACCCTCAAAACACCTGCAACTGTCCGGTCCTCGCGGTCCGGACATGTTGTGCCATCTAGCGTGCCCCTACATTGGTCTGCCGGGCGGTCCGAACGCACTTTCTCCCGCAAACTGGAGACAAATTTGTGGGTGGGGGGCCTAAGGAAATATGCCCTAGAGGCAATAATAAAGTTGTTATTTATACTTACTTATATCATGATAAATGTTTATTATTCATGCTAGAATTGTATTAACCGAAAACTTAGTACATGTGTGAATATATAGACAAACTAAGTGTCACTAGTATGCCTCTACTTGACTAGCTCGTTGAATCAAAGATTGTTAAGTTTCCTAGCCATATACATGAGTTGTCATTTTATTAACGAGATCACATCATTAGAGAATGATGTGATTGACTTGACCCATTCTGTTAGCTTAGCATTTGATCGTTTAGTATATTTGAGGGAGTCCTGGATTAGGGGGTGTCCGGATGGCCGGACTATACCTTCAGCCAGACTCCTGGACTATGAAGATACAAGATTGAAGACTCCGTCCCGTGTCCGGAAGGGACTTTCCTTGGCGTGGAAGGCAAGCTTGGCGATACGGATATGTAGATCTCCTACCATTGTAACCGACTTTGTGTAACCCTAACCCTCTCCGGTGTCTATATAAACCGGAGGGTTTTAGTCCGTAGGACAACATACACAACAACAATCATACCATAGGCTAGCTTCTAGGGTTTAGCCTCTCCGATCTCGTGGTAGATCTACTCTTGTACTACCCATATCATCAATATTAATCAAGCAGGATGTAGGGTTTTACCTCCATCGAGAGGGCCCGAACCTGGGTAAAACTTCGTGTCCCTTGCCTCCTGTTACCATCCGGACTAGACGCATAGTTCGGGACCCCCTACCCGAGATCCGGCGGTTTTGACACCGACATTGTTGCTTTCATTGAGAGTTCCTCTATGTCGTCGCCATCAGGAAGGATGCCTCGCCCCGTCTTTAAAGACGGCACCGTTGCTAAGGGAGCTTTGGCTGTCGGCCAAACCCTCCGGCTAGGTGGTTTTCTTATGACCGCCTATTCGGCTTCTGCGCCGACGATGACCTCTCGAGCCATCGAAAACAATCTTCATGTCAGCCCGGAACTCGCTGAGCAGTTAGATCCAATGGAGCTCTCCTCCATAAACGAGCTCTTGGATCGCTTCACCGCCCTGGGAGTCGCTACGGATTACGACCAGATAGGGCCTAAACCCGATCTAAGAGAGATTAACTCTCCCCAAGTCACCCATCACGTTGCCGTGGTAGAGGGACAGCGCGGCGACCCTTCATCTATCTTAAGGACTCGGTACGTCCGGATTCCCGATCCCTCCAAGCCGGATACCCGCGGAGGGGAGGATATCACTCAAGACCTGAACTTAGAGTGAGGCGATGGGCTGGATTCATTGGACAACATCCAGGAATCCAAATTTTCGAGTTCGGAAATTCCTCGGCCTCTGAGCCTCAGATGGGGCGAGGCTTCGGATTTATTTCCACCCACCCACCCCAACATAAGCGATCTATCCAAAATCAGGCAAGAGCCCGATGAAACAGTACATCATTACTGGGCCAGATTCCTCCTGGTTAAGAACAGGCTAAGGGACTGCCGCGAGGAAGACGCAATCTCAATCTTCTGCAATAATTGCACGGACAAGGGAATACTCAACGCCATAAGTCGCTGTGATATTACACACTTCGCTTGACTTGGCGTCCATTGTACGAAAGTACTATGCGATGGAAAGCGCCTGGAAAACCGAAATCAAATTTTGGGACAATCCGGCCCTGAATACAAACCCAGTCCGAAATAAAAGGGTGCATCATCACCAGACACCCGGGTCAAGCACTAAAAAGCAAAAACCCTCTACAAGGCATGGAACCGTACTGGAAGGATGGCTCAATGGACCCTGTAAAATTCACAGTACAGAGGATGCCACACCAACTCACAGCCTCAGAGCATGTTGGATACTCTGGCAGGTGAGCAAAATTGGCAAAAATCTCCTAATTCCGGAGGCCACAGAAAGCCACCCCAGAGACACCAATACGGTATTAACAGTCTTCGAGACTTTTGCATCACATAATATGCGAAAAAGGACACTCCGCAGCCTTGCCGAAGTCTACCAAGTAGCAACAATAAACCCATGGAGTGACACGGCTATTACCTTTAACGCCAGTGATGAACCTAAATTCCGAACAGCCCGAGCACCAGCCGCATTGGTCCTCAGTCTAATAGTGGACGGCTTTTGTCTTACCAAGGTACTCATGGACGGCGGCAGCGGATTGAACCTCATTTATGAGGAAACCCTTCAAAAATGGAAATAGACTGGAATCGCATTGAGCGAAGCAGCACAACCTTTAGAGGAATAATCCCTAGTCGAGAAGCGCGCTGTACAGGAAAAATCACACTAGATGAAGTGTTCGGCACGCCGGATAATTATAGGTCCGAAGAGGTCATGTTCCATGTGGCTCCGTTCAGCAGCGGTTATCACGCTCTGCTAGGGCGGGAAGCGTTTACAATCTTCCAAGCAATACCCCATTACGGGTACATGAAGCTCAAGATGCCCGGGCCTAATGGGATCATCACTCTCGCTAGTGATCCGGACATAGCACTCCGCGCCGAAAACAAGACAGCCGCACTGGCCCTCGAGGCACTATCCGAAGCCCTAGCGGCCGAGGAACTGACTGCGCTGCGCTATATGGTGAATAGTCATGATGTGGTACTCGACAAAAGATCCAAGTCCACCTCCTTTAAACCGGCGGATGAAATAGTCAAATTCCAAGTCCATCCAACGGACCCCAATAAAACAGCTTCCATCGGGGCACAGTTAAACCCTGATGTAGACGCTGCACTGCGAGAGTTCCTACGAGAGAACTGGGACATTTTCGCCTGGCACCCTTCAGACATGCCAGGAACCTCACGCAGGCTGGCCGAGCACAGCTTAAATATCCAAACAGGATTCAAACCTGTCAAACAGGCTCTTTGGCGTTTTTCCGAACCTAAGAGACAGGCCATGGGAGAGGAACTAGCAAAGCTATTGGAGGCCGGATTCATCAGAGATATAAAACATCCGGACTGGCTAGCAAACCCGGTGATGGTACCAAAGAAGGACAAATCCTGGCGCCTGTGTGTTGATTTTAAAGACCTTAACAAGGCTTGCCCAAAAGATCCCTTCCCCCTCCCCCGCATCGATCAAATTATCGATGCTACCGTAGGACACGATTCGTTGTGTTTCCTTGACGCATATTCCGGCTACCATCAAATCAAGATGGCAGAACCAGACCAAGCCGCAACGGCATTTATCACACCATACGGCCCATTCTGCTTCAACATGATGCCCTTCGGGCTCAAAAACGCCGGCGCAACATATCAGCGCATGATTCAGACATGTCTGGCAAGCCAGATCGGCAAAAAAGTGGAGGCATATGTAGATGATGTGGTCGTCAAAATAAGACATGTTGAATCTCTAGTAGACGACTTGAGGCTCACATTTGATAACCTCCGAACATACGACATCAAGCTCAACCCGGAAAAATGCGTTTTCGGCGTTCCAGCCGGAAAGCTCTTGGGCTTCATTGTATCCGGCAAAGGAATTGAAGCAAATCCAGCCAAGATCTGAGCTCTATCGCAACTGGATATCCCAAAGGACCTCAAACAAATACAAAAGTTAACCGGATGCGTGGCGGCTCTAAGCCGCTTTATCTCCCGCTTGGGAGAAAAGGCCCTACCCCTTTACCGCCTCCTTCGGTGCACCGAACACTTCAAATGGACGGATGCAGCCACGGTCGGACTCGATGAAATAAAAGCCATACTGGCAACAAACCCAGTCCTGGCCGCGCCAAACATTGGCGAACCAATGCTATTATACATTGCAGCAACACATCAGGTTGTAAGCGCAGTGCTCGTCGTCGAACGAGAAGCGGACGGACACAAATTCCCCCTTCAAAAGCCGGTCTATTATGTGTCCACTGTCCTCACTCCCTGCAAATCACGGTACCCGCATTATCAAAAGATTGCATACGCAGTATTCATGGCATCCCGGAAGCTACGACACTACTTTCAAGAGTGTTCAATAACAGTAGCCTCGGAAGTACCACTTAATGATATTATAAACAACCGTGACGCAACGGGCCGGATTGCAAAATGGGCCATTGAGCTCCTCCCGTTCGACATAACTTATAAGCCACGACGAGCCATCAAGTCGCAAGTCTTGGCCGACTTCGTCGCAGAATGGACGAAGGCCGAACTCCCTAAAGAGTACGGCACATATTCAAATTGGATCATGCATTTCGATGGCTCCAAGATGTTGGCCGGACTGGGGGCCAGCGTCGTTTTGACGTCCCCCACAGGAGACACAGTTCAATACGTACTCCAGATTATGTACACGGACTCCAACAATGCAGCCGAATATGAGGCCCTTTTACATGGTCTCCGGATGGCAGTATCCATGGGCATTCAACGCCTAGAGGTGCGCGGGGACTCGAACCTCGCAATATCCCAAATAAATGGAGATTTCGATGCCAAGGATCCAAAAATGGCAGCTTACTGCAACGCCGTCCTAAAAATGTCAGCTCGGTTCGAGGGGCTTGAATTTCACCATATAGCCCGGGAAAATAATCAGGCGGCAGATGTCCTGGCACGCATCGGTGCAAAACGCGATGTAGTCCCCCCAACATCTTCTTGGAAAGGCTGTTCAAGCCATCCGTAGTATGGGAAGGGGAGCCGAACAATAACAGCCCGGACCCAACCGCACTGCCCGACACCGAACATCCTGACACAATCGGAGGCTCTGCCAATGAAATAACACCTTCAGCCCACGTAATAATGGCCGTCATCGCCCCGTGGACAAAACCATTCCTCGCCTACCTTACTAGGCAGGAACTCCCCGAGGACCAAAATGAGGCACACTGCATAGTGCGGCGATCCAAAGCCTACAGAGTCCACGAGGGAGAGCTTTATAAGAAAAGCACTACCGGAGTCCTTCAAAGGTGCATCTCCAAAGAGGAGGGGCGGAACCTCCTGGCTGAAATTCATGCCAGACTCGGCGGTCATCACGCTGCAGCTCGGTCCCTTGTAAGCAAGGCCTTCCGTACGGGCTTTTATTGACCGACGGCCCAGGCAGACGCTCAGGACTTAGTCCAACGATGCACCGGTGGCCAGCTCTTTGCAAACCAAAGCCATATGCCACCCACTGCCCTCCAAACTATCCCCATTACTTGGCCCTTCGCGGTCTGGGGGCTTGACATGGTTGGAACCTTAAAGGCGGAACCGACAAGCAAAAATACTTACTAGTCATGGTGGATAAGTTCACCAAATGGATAGAAGCCAAGCCTGTTAAGACGGTCGAATCCGGACCGGTGATAGACTTTATATCCGGGGTTGTACACCGTTACAGCGTCCCCCACAGCATCATCACTGATAACGGCACGAACTTCACGGCCGACGAGGTAAAACTCTGGTGCAAAAACATGGGCATCAAGCTCGATTATGCTTCTGTCTATCGCCCACAAACTAACGGCCAGGTCGAACGTGCAAATGGTCTTATCATGAGCGGCATCAAACCCAGATTAGTGCGGTCCCTCAAGGAATCTAACACGCACTGGGTAGAGGAGCTCGACTCCATACTTTGGGGGCTGCGGACCACGCCGAATCGCACCACCGGATACACACCATTCTTTATGGTGTACGGCGTAGAGGCAGTTTTGCCTTGCAACATAATTCATGACTCACCTCGAGTGCGCATGTACGAAGAAAGAGAAGCCGAGCTCGATCGGCAGGACAGCTTGGACGCATTGGAGGAGGAGCGTGACATGGCAAAAGCCCGTTCCGCATTCTATCAACAGCAGGCTCGAAGATACCAAAGCAGAGAAGTACGAGCCAAAAATTACAACGTTGGCGAATTAGTTCTATGACTACTGGACAAGAAAAAGGACAAACTCAAGCCCAAGTGGGAAGGTCCCTTCATAATTGACCAAGTCCTGACTGGTGGAGTGTACCGCCTGCGGGATGCATCGGATAACCGACTCGAGCCGAACCCATGGAACGCAGCCCGTCTCTGAAGATCCTACGCCTAGCACCGGACTTTGTGTTCGTCTCCTTCCTCTGTCCATTTTTTATATATTTTCTGTCTTACATTTCTCTTCTTCTCTCTCTCTTCTCTCTCTCTCTCTCTCTCTCTCTCTCTCTCTCTCTCTCTCATAGCCTTTAAAGGCTCATAAAGTGACGCGCTATCCGCGCTCATTAAACCTAGGGGCTTCTTTAAACAGAAGCTTATTCATATGGGCTTCATGCCCAACACATGTGTCACACTTCCGCATGTACCTTTTATTCACCATTATATGCATCGATATGACTTAAGTTTTGGCCAAGCTGGGTTGCCTGGCTCCTGTGCTTACCCCTACGTTCCTGATTGTTTGGCTAGGTGGTAAAGGGAGCACCTCTGCAATTGTTACTGCCGGGTCAGCCGGACGTGTACCTCAGACTGGGTGAAGCCGAAAGCTAGCGTTCTTAAGGGAATATTCGGTCGGTGAACTAAAGATGATCTTTTTTTATTTTTATCTATACGCCCCCAGATGTTTTTCCCGCGTTTCTTTTCGCAGCATGGACATGCACCTTAGGGCATGCCTCCCAGGGAAAGGAACCCCTAACGGAACTATTCTCCCTGGAAGATGTTTCTTACTAACCATGTAATATAACATAACTAGTCGGGCACTTGTCTGTTCACGCACTAATGACACCTACGCCTGGTCTCCATGCATTCCCCGGTTCCTATATAACCGCATGGGAATTCGGACACACTCCGCACCGTCAGGTCCCGAGGCTGAAGCAAAAAGGTCGGCCATGACAAATGATCTACAATCCGGCTAGAAGGCATTATAAATGTCAATTAAATTACATAGTTATTTTGACTGATTGTATTCCTCTTCAATACCATCTAACAGGCTGTCTAATATACAGTCCTGCTGGGAATACTTTGCGGCCAACTCTATTTGGCCGTATACTAAGCTTACAGGGATCTCCTTCCCATTGGGCCCTTCAAGACCGACCTCGGCCATGTGGTTGGGGTCAGCCTTTGCGTACCGCATCTTCACCATGGCCCAGGCCTCCCTAGCGCCTTGACGGCAGGCCGATATCTTCCACAATCGGAAGCGCCGCCGTGCTTCCTTTAGCTTCTCCGCAAGCTCTCCAAGACCTTCGGCCATGGAGACGGATGGCCACAGGGCCTGGGCGACGCCTTGCATCACCTGCCGAACTCGATCGAGTAGTTGCGAGAGCTCGGGAAGAAGGTCACCCGTAGAACCGGGCATCTCCTCTGCAGGACGACCTGTTAGCACACCTACAGACATTGCTCTATTAGTCGACTTCCCCGCCGAACTTTCTTTCAAAGGTACGTTCAAGCACTTACTAAATATGCCGCGTCGAAGCCGCTGATTCTCCTTCACGGAGTCTGACAGCTGGACACGAACATCTTTCAACTCGACGCCCAACTTGGTGTTGGCATCTTGGAGATCGTTCTTCTCCCGCCTCACCTTTTTCAGCACCTTCTCACCAGCCTTTAGCTGGCGTAGGAGGTGTTGCCTTTCCGGATTCAATCCGGCGCCATCTGCAATTTCATTTGTCAGATTCGCACCCATGTCGTGCTTCGCAAAATACTTATCTTTCAAAGTGTATATTACCAGAGGGGGTCTCCTTGGGCTCCCCTGCCGCGGCTAGTGCGGCCTCAAGTTGGGCTTTGCACTCTTCCAGCTCCTTGGACAGTAGGGAATTCTTTTCTGTAAGAACCTACAGAACAAATGATCCTTAAATCAGTTATTCTAACTGTTTCAAGTCTCAGGGGCTACTGGTATATATATATAATTACCAAAAGTTTCTTACCCATATGTCTTTTACATATTGCTCCATGGCTCTGGCTAGACCATTTTGAGCGGCACGGAGGTACGCATCTCCCGAGTTGAAGGCATCTAACGCCCCTTGGGAGAAACAAGCGTCGCGAAGAATTGTCCGGCGACGCCTGTGGTTCATGGCACTCTCCACCTCAGAGTTGGTGGCAGACAACCCGTCCACATCTTCCATCGGAGGAGCGTCTGGCGCGCGCCTTGCGTTCGCCTCCGCCTCCGGACCAGGCTTTGGAGCCTGGCTGGTGGAGGCGCGATTGGCAGCCTCTCCGGATATAATCCAGCGAGGTCTCTTTGTCCTGAAGAGAGCATGCGTGTCAATGTGCCTCGAAAGTATAACACCTGGGATAAGGGGGCGCGCCATACCTTTGCACTGATGCCTCGGTCCGGACTGCACTTCTTTTCTGCCCACAGGGCCCTACGGCCCCTCGTTGGCTTGTCACCGCAGATTCGGCCTTCCGCCTTAAAAACCTCCCCTGCAAAGTTCGGTTGTAATCAGGAAACTCAAAACACGAGAGGGCGGACACCTATTCGGGGTACTGGGACTTCGATCTCAGTTACCTGGGAGGCCGGGATTAGCCCTGGGTAATCGGCCGTAATGGCCACCAAGGCATTGTCCTTGCTCAATTGATGGAATACTCCATCAATCAGCTCCACAGATATGTTCGGATCGTCTTGAGAGGCCGGGTCGAGGGACTGTCCTGGGTCCTCGGGTTGTGGAGGAGGGCTGGTTATTTCCTTAACAGCCCGGCGCAGTTCCTGCGTTGAAGTCGTCAGACTGAATATTTAACAATGGTAATACAAAACAGATGGGCAAGTAAATACGACCACTTACCTAGCTTGGGGGATTGTGCATAGATAATCCACCCTGTGGGTTGACGCGGAGAAATTCCTTTTCTTCTCCCTTATACAAAGTGGACAAGATCTTTAGTAGAGCGGCAGCTGAATCAGGCCCCTTACGGCCGTAGCGGGTGGCGTCGTCCTCCCCGTTGAAGTCCCACATGGGGTGGCTTCTATACTGAAGCGGTTGCACCCCCCGCATAATGCATTCGGCCATAACCCCGATCATGGTTAGTCCGGAATGGGCTAACAATCTTATTCGGCCCATCAGGTAAATGATGTCGCTGTCACTTTCCCTCTAAGGGCTCCATGGACGCCAGCTTAGGCGCTTCTTTAAGGGAGCACTGTCGAATTCAGGGAGGCCGATCCAGACAGGATCCGGCAGCGAGAAGTCTTCTATATAAAACCATTCCGAGGGCCAGTCTTCGGACGCCTTCTTTGAGGTTCCAGACAGATATCCGGTCCCGGCGATGCGCCACACTTCGGCTCCGCCCACTTGATACATTGA
This sequence comes from Triticum dicoccoides, assembly GCF_002162155.2. Lineage (NCBI taxonomy): Eukaryota > Viridiplantae > Streptophyta > Magnoliopsida > Poales > Poaceae > Triticum > Triticum dicoccoides. The sequence continues at coordinate 634,700,383 of NC_041382.1, read as the reverse complement.
CCCCTCCTTAGAGCGGGGCACAAGGCAGAATAACCTTTTCCATAGCTCGAAATGAGCCTCGATACCCAAAAACAGCTCGCAGAGGGCTACGAAGCCCGCGATATGCAATACGGAGGCAGGCGTGAGATTGTGTAGCTGGAGGCCATAGAACTCCGGGAGCCCCCGGAGAAATGGATGGATTGGAAATCCGAGCCCCCTTATTAAATAAGGGACGAGGCACACCCGCTCTCCTTTGGAGGGATTAGGGGCACTCTCCGCTTGCTCTCCGCCATTATAGATGGCAAGGCCGGCTCGAACCGGGACCATATAGGCCGGGGGGAGAAATACCTTGGTCTGGAGCGTCACTAGCTTGCTATGCGAGATGGAGCATCTCTCCCAATATCTAGGCTGAGGGCTGGAAGGGCGAGAGGAGGAGTCATGACGGCTGGCCATGGTGGAATGGACCTTTGTCGGATGCGCTCTGATGAACACTCGCGAAGGGGGGAAGATGTGGTTTGGATCTAAATCCTCGTCCCCTTAAATAGGTCAGCTCATTTACGCGGCTAGGGGTGTGATTGTAAAAATACTCAGACTTTTCATATTCGTTTGACACATGGGAAGCGGCCATTATTGGGCGCAGAAGCCAAGGAGCACAACATCTACAAGAAACCGGACTTATTCAACAGGTACACGGAATTTGGAGGAGAACCCGCCTTGCAATGTCGAATACAATCTACGCGCCAGACTCATCGTCATTGAAGCCTGGTTCGGGGGCTACTGAGGGAGTCCTGGATTAGGGGGTGTCCGGATGGCCGGACTATACCTTCAGCCGGACTCCTGGACTATGAAGATACAAGATTCAAGACTCCGTCCCGTGTCCGGAAGGGACTTTCCTTGGCGTGGAAGGCAAGCTTGGCGATACGGATATGTAGATCTCCTACCATTGTAACCGACTTTGTGTAACCCTAACCCTCTCCGGTGTCTATATAAACCGGAGGGTTTTAGTCCGTAGGACAACATACACAACAACAATCATACCATAGGCTAGCTTCTAGGGTTTAGCCTCTCCGATCTCGTGGTAGATCTACTCTTGTACTACTCATATCATCAATATTAATCAAGTAGGACGTAGGGTTTTACCTCCATTGAGAGGGCCCGAACCTGGGTAAAACTTCGTGTCCCTTGCCTCCTGTTACCATCCGGCCTAGACGCACAGTTCGGGACCCCCTACCCGATATCCGCCGGTTTTGACACCGACAATATTGCTATTGCTTTCTTCATGACTTATACATGTTCCTATGACTATGAGATTATGCAACTCCCGAATACCGGAGGAACACTTTGTGTGCTACCAAACGTCACAAAGTAACTAGGTGATTATAAAGGTGCTCTATAGGTGTCTCCGAAGGTACTTGTTGGGTTGGCATAGTTCGAGATTATGATTTTTCACTCCGATTGTCGAAGAGGTATCTCTGGGCCCTCTCGGTAATGCACATCACTATAAGCCTTGCAAGCAATGTGACTAATGAGTTAGTTGCGGGATGATGCATTACAGAACGAGTAAAGAGACTTGCCGGTAACGAGATTGAACTAGGTATTGAGATACCGACGATCGAATCTCGAGCAAGTAACATACCGATGACAAAGGGAACAACGTATGTTGTTATGCGGTTTGACCGATAAAGATCTTCATAGAATATGTGGGAGCCAATATGAGCATCCAGGTTCCGCTATTGGTTATTGACCGGAAACATATCTCGGTCATGTCTACATAGTTCTCGAACCCGTAGGTTTCGCACGCTTAACATTCGGTGACAATCGATATTATGAGCTTATGTGTTTTGATGTACCGAAGGTAGTTCAGACTCCCGGATGAGATCGGGGAGATGATGTGGAGTCTCAAAATGGTCGAGACATAAAGATCGATATATTGGATGACTATATTCGGGCATCGGAAAGGTTCCGAGTGATTGGGGTATTTTTCGGAGTACCGGGGAGTTACAGGAACTAGATGACACCCCGCGCTTTGCGGCGGGAATTTGTAGAAAGCAACTATAATGAGAAAATATGAAGGGGAAGCAATCTCTAAATCTAAAAGGTACTATAATTATAGAAAAATATGTAGGTTCGGAATCACAAACATTAAGACCTCAAATGCACGTTTTATTATTTTGTACTTGCAATGGGTAGAGTATTAGCGAGTAGAAACCACAAACTACCTAAGCATAGCAATATCATGCATGGACTACACAAATTCGATGGTACATTGCAAGTAAAGTGTACCAATCAAGCACTGCTAGCTCTACATGCAAGTCAATTAGAAAGATATAAAGATAATCTCCGTGGAAATCATGTTAGTATTTACAGAACCCAAATTGAATTATGGCATGCACCCTGTATATTGGTATAAGAAATCAGTATGCTTTCCATTGCATAAAAATACATGAGCAGATGAGCAAAAAGGTAAGAAAACCTGAACCTATTTCATTGAAGCATAAAATCAGTACATATACAATTTGGTTGGCCGGGCACTCGCACCTGCCGTCGCCCACATATGCATAGATGTTCCTGGCGCCGGCGGCCGTGCTGTGGAGATCGAAGCGCGCTGCAGAAGTGCACGACGACCATGTACTGGTCTGTGGGCACCATCATGAAGGGGCCTTTCTTGCCGAGAGCACCTCCCGTGAGCTGGAACATCTCGAACAGGGTTAGTGACTTGTCGAGGAAGTAGTGCAGTAGTGCTCATCAGAGACATGACCGCCCAGAAAGACATTGGTCGCCGCATTCGTGGTAGTGGCATGGCCCAAACAATCAGTATTATGGCAGCAGTGCGTGGGTCTCCCATGGCGATAGACCCATGGCCGGCGGCGGCGCAAGATGGAGAAGAGAGAGAGACGGCACTGGGAAGATGAGAAGAACTGGTCGAGATTTTGTTTAGGAATCGCTGGAGATTTATTCCCAAGGTGAAGGAACCGTCCCGAGTATCAATCAAAGCAGTGTCCTTTTCACATTCTGTGTTAATAGCTAGCAAGATACTTTACAATTCTACATTGATATCTGTCCGTGAAACGACTGCATGCGCGTATTGATTGTTTGGATGCAGAGTATAGTAGTAGTAATAGACATTTTCTATTGCTAATTATCTTGCATGCGTGGTCTACTGGAGATTATGATCGTGTTGGTTAAGATGGGGTAGGCTGCATGTCTCAGGTACGATTACATTGGTGGAGAACCGATGACATGGCAGGATGATATGGATAGCCCGCATGTTAAGAGAAATCATGTAGTGGGGTGTTCCTATTTAGATATAGTAGATACGGGGGAAGAAGTATTGGGCCTCATGGGTCAAGTGGTGGAAGAGAGGTGGCAGGACAAGGCAGGGCGCACGCCCCCCATAGCCCAAACCGAATTGGAATAGGGGGGCCGGCCCCCCTTTCCTCCCTCTCCTTCCTTCTCTCTCCCCTCCTCTTGGTGGACTCCTACTAGGACTTGGAGTCCTAGTAGGACTCCACACTTGGGCACGCCTCTAGGGCCGGCCGGCCTCCCCTCCTCTCCTCCTTTATATACTGAGGCAAGGGGCACCCTATAGATACACAAGTTGATCATTGATCTTTCTTAACCGTGTGTGGTGCCCCCTCCACCATAATCCACCTCGGTCATATCGTAGCGGTGCTTAGGCGAAGCCCTGCGTCGGTAGCTTCATCAACACCGTCATCACGCCGTCGTGCTGGCGAAGCTCTTCCCGAAGCTCTACTGGATTGTGAGTTCGCGGGATGTCACTGAGCTGAACGTGTGCTGAACGCGGAGGTGCCGTATGTTCGGTACTGAGGATCGGTCAATCGTGAAGATGTATGACTACATCAACCTCGTTGTCATAACGCTTGCGCTTACGGTCTACGAGGGTACGTAGACAACACTCTCCCCTCTCGTTGCCATGCATCGGCATAATTTTGCGTGTGCATATGAATTTTTTTGAAATTACTACGTTCCCCAACAGTGGCATCCGAGCCAGGTTTATGCGTAGATGTTATATGCACAAGTAGAACACAAGTGAGTTGTGGGCGATACAAGTCATACTTCTTACCAGCATGTCGTACTTTGGTTCGGCGGTATTGTTGGATGAAGTGGCCCGGACCGACATTACGCGTACGCTTACGCGAGACTGGTTCTACCAACGTGCTTCGCACAGAGGTGGCTGACGGGTGTCAGTTTCTCCTACTTTAGTTGAACCGTGTGTGACTACACTCGGTCCTTGTTGAAGGTTAAAACAACACTAACTTGACGAAATATCATTGTGGTTTTGATGCGTAGGTAAGAACGCTTCTTGCTCAGCCCGTAGCAGCCATGTAAAACTTGCAACAAGAAAGTAGAGGACGTCTAACTTGTTTTTGCAGGGCATGTTGTGATGTGATATGGTCAAGGCATGATGCTATATTTTATTGTATGAGATGATCATGTTTTGTAACAGAGTTATCGACAACTGGCAGGAGCCATATGGTTGTCGCTTTATTGTGTGCAATGCAATCGCCCTGTAATTGCTTTACTTTATCACTAAGCGGTAGCGATAGTCGTAGAAGCAATAGTTGGCGAGACGACAACGATGCTACGATGGAGATCAAGGTGTTGCGCCAGTGACGATGGAGATCATGACGGTGCTTTGAAGATGGAGATCAAAGGCACAAGATGATGATGGACATATCATATCACTTATATTGATTGCATGTGATGTTTATCCTTTATGCATCTTATTCTGCTTGATTGATGGTAGCATTATAAGATGATCTCTCACTAAATTTCAAGGTACAAGTGTTGTCCCTAAGTATGCACCGTTACCAAAGTTCATCGTGCTGAGACACCACGTGATCATCGGGTGTGATAAGCTCTACGTTTATATACAACGGGTGCAAGCCAGTTTTGCACACGCAGAAATACTCGGGTTAAACTTGACGAGCCTACCATATGAAGATATGGCCTCGGAACACTGAGACCGAAAGGTCGAGCGTGAATCATATAGTAGATATGATCAACATAGTGATGTTCACCATTGAAAACTACCCCATCTCACGTGATGATCGGACATGGTTTAGTTGATTTGGATCATGTGATCATTTAGATGACTAGAGGGATGTCTATCTAAGTGGGAGTTCTTAAATAATATGATTAACTGAACTTAAATTTATCATGAACTTAGTCCTGGTAGTATTTGCATATCTATGTTGTAGATCAATTGCTCGTGTATAGCTTCCCCATTTTATTTATGATATATTCCTAGAGAAAACTATATTGAAAGATGATAGTAGCAATGATGCGGATTGAATCAGTGATCTGAGGATTATCCTCATTGCTGCACAGAAGAATTATGTCCTTGATGCACTGCTAGGTGACAGACCGATTGCAGGAGCAAATGCGGATGCTATGAACATTTGGCAAGCTCGATATGATGACTACTTGATAGTTTAGTGCACCATGCTTTACTGCTTAGAATCGGGGCTTCAAAGACGTTTTAAACGCCACGGAGCATATGAGATGTTTCAAGAGTTGAAATTAGTATTTCAGACTCATGTCCATGTCGAAAGGTATGAGACCTTTGACAAACACTTTGCCTACAAGATGGAGGAGAATAGCTCAGCTAGTGAGCATGTGCTCAGAATGTCTAAGTACTATAATCACTTGAATCAAGTGGAAGTTAATTTTCCAGATAAGATAGTGATTGACAGAGTTCTCGAGTCACTATCATTGATACGTCTCCAACGTATCTATAATTTTTGATTGTTCCTGGGCGCGCCCTCCCCCCTCGTGGCTCAACCGACCTACTTCTTCCTCCTATATATGTTCGCATACCCCAAAAACATCCAGGAGCACCACGAAACCTTATTTCCACCGCCACAACCATCTGTACCCAAGAGATCCCATCTTGGGGCCTTTTCCGGAGATCCGCTGGAGGGGGCATTGATCACAGAGGGCCTCTACATCAACTCCATGGCCTCTCCGATGATGTGTGAGTAGTTTACTTTAGACCTTAGGGTCCATAGCTAGTAGCTAGATGGCTTCTTCTCTCTCTTTGGATCTCAATACAAAGTTCTACTTGATTCTCTTGGAGATCTATTCGATGTAATCTTCTTTTGCGGTGTGTTTGTCGAGATCCGATGAATTGTGGGTTTATGATCAAGTCTATCTATGAACAATATTTGAATCTTCTCTGAATTCTTTTATGTATGATTGATTTATCTTTGCAAGTCTCTTCGAATTATCAGTTTGGTTTGGCCTACTAGATTGATCTTTCTTGCAATGGGAGAAGTGCTTAGCTTTGGGTTCAATCTTGCGGTGCTAGATCCGAGTGATAGAAAGGGAAACGACACGTATTGTATTGTTGCCATCGAGGATAAAAAGATGGGGTTTACATCATATTGCATGAGTTTATCCCTCTACATCATGTCATCTTGCTTAAGGCGTTACTCTGTTCTTATGAACTTAATACTCTAGATGCATGCTGGATAGCGGTCGATGTGTGGAGTAATAGTAGTAGATGCAGAATCATTTCGGTCTACTTGTCACGGACGTGATGCCTATATACATGATCATGCCTAGATATTCTCATAATTATTCGCTTTTCTATCAATTGCTCGACAGTAATTTGTTCACCAACCGTAATACTTATGCTATCTTGAGAGAAGCCACTAGTGAAACCTATGGCCCCCGGGTCTATTCTCCATCTTACAAGTTTCCAATCTATATTATTTTTCAATCTTTACTTTCAATCTATATCAGAAAAATACCAAAAATATTTATCTTATTATTATCATCTCTATCAGATCTCACTCTTGCAAGTGGCCGTGAAGGGATTGACAACCCCTTTATCACGTTGGTTGCGAGGTTCTTATTTGTTTGTGTAGGTACGCGCGTGGTCTCCTACTAGATTGATACCTTGGTTCTCAAAAACTGAGGGAAATACTTACGCTGCTTTACTGCATCACCCTTTCCTCTTCAAGGGAAAACCAACGCAGTGCTCAAGAGCTAGCAAGAAGGATTTCTGGTGCCGTTGCTGGGGAGATCTACGCCAAGTCAAGACATACCAAGTACCCATCACAATTCTTATCCTTCGCATGACATTATTTGCCATTTGCCTCTCACTTTCCTCTCCCCCACTTCACCCTTGCTGTTTTATTCGCCCTTTTTTCCTTTCGCTCTCTCTTTCCATTCGCTTTTTCTTCGCTTGTTTGCTTGTGTGTTGGATTGTTTGCTTGTCACGATGGCTCAAGATAATACTAAATTGTGTGACTCTGCCAATACCAACAATAATGATTTTATTAGCACTCCGATTGCTCCTCTTACCGATGTTGAATCTTGTGAAATTAATACTGCTTTGTTGAATCTTGTCATGAAAGATCCGTTTTCTGGCCTTCCTAGCGAAGATGCCGCTACCCATCTAAACAACTTTGTTGATTTGTGTGATATGCAAAAGAAGAAAGATGTGGATAATGATATTGTTAAACTTAAGCTATTTCCATTTTAGCTTAGAGATCGTGCTAAAGGTTGGTTTTCGTCCTTGCCTAAAAATAGTATTGATTCATGGAATAAGTGCAAAGATGCTTTTATCTCTAAGTATTTTCCTCCCGCTAAGATCATCTCTCTTAGAAACGATATTATGAATTTTAGGCAACTTGATCATGAACATGTTGCACAAGCTTGGGAGAGGATGAAATTAATGATACATAATTTCCCTACACATGGTTTGAATCTTTGGATGATTATACAAAAATTTTATGCCGTCTTGAAGTTTGCTTCTAGAAATCTTTTAGATTCGGCCGCAGGAGGCACTTCTATGGAAATCACTTTAGGAGAAGCTATCAAACTCCTAGATAATATTATGGTTAATTATTCTCAATGGCATACTGAAAGATCTACTAGTAAAAAGGTGCATGCAATTGAAGAGATTAATGTTTTCAGTGGAAAGATGGATGAACTTATGAAATTGTTTTCTAATAAGAGTGCTCCTACTGATCCTAATGATATGCCTTTGTCTACTTTGATTGAGAATAATAATGAATCTATGGATGTGAATTTTGTTGGTAGGAACAATTTTGGTAACAACGCGTATAGAGGTAATTTTAATTCTAGGCCGTTTCCTAGTAATCCCTCTAATAATTATGGTAATTCCTACAACAATTCTTATGGAAATTATAATAAGATGCTCTCTGATTTTGAATCTAGTATTAAAGAATTTATTAGTTCGCAAAAGAGTGTCAATGCTTTGATTGAAGAAAAAATACTTAAGATTGATGAGTTGGCTAGGAACGTGGATAGAATTTCTCTTGATGTTGATTCCTGAAACTTAGATCTATTCCACCTAAGCATGATATCAATGAGTCTCTCAAATCCATGAGAATTTCCATTGATGAGTGCAAAGAAAGAACCGCTAGGATGCGTGCTAAGAAAGATTGCTTTGTGAAAGCGTGTTCTTCTAGTTTTCATGATAATAAGGCTGAAGATCTAAAAGTGATTGATGTGTCCCCTATTAAATCTTTGTTTTGCAATATCAATCTTGATAATGATGGTACTTGAGATGAGTCAACTTTAGTTAGAAGGCGTCACAATGATTCGGAGTTTTTAGATCTTGATGCAAAAATTGATAAAAGTGGGATTGGATAGGTCAAAACTTTAAATAGCAATGAACCCACTATCTTGAATTTCAAGGAATTTCATTATGATAATTGATCTTTGGTAGATTGTATTTCCTTGTTGCAATCATGCTAGATTCTCCTCATGCTTATAGTCAAAATAAAGCTTTTACTAAACATATTGTTGATGCTTTGATGCAATCTTATGAAGAAAAGCTTGAGTTGGAAGTTTCTATCCCTAGAAAACTTTATGATGAGTGGGAACCTACAATTAAAACTAAAATTAAAGATCATGGATGCTATGCTTTGTGTGATTTGGTTGTTAGTGTTTCCACGATCCCAAAAACTTTGTGTGATTTGCTAGGTTTCCGTGAATTTGATGATTGTTCTTTAAACTTGCACCTTGCGGGTTCCACCATTAAGAAACCTATGGGAAAAATTAATGATGTTCTTATTGTTGCAAATAGGAATTATGTGCCCGTGGATTTCATTGTACTTGATATAGATTGCAATCCTTCATGTCCTATTATTCTTGGTAGACATTTCCTTAGAACGATTGGTTCAATTATTGATATGTAGGAAGGGAATATTAGATTCCAATTTCTGTTAAGGAAAGGCATGGAACACTTCCCTAGAAAGAAAATTAAATTACCATATGAATCTATTATGAGAGCCACTTATGTATTTCCTACCAAAGATGGCAATACCTAGATCTATCTTCGCTTTTATGCCTAGCTAGGGGCGTTAAACGACAACGCTTGTTGGGAGGCAACTCAATTTTATTTTTATTCCTTGATTTTTGTTCCTGTTTAGTAATAAATAATTTATCTAGCCTCTGTTTTTGTTGTGTTTTTTGTGTTTAATTAGTGTTTGTGCCAAGTACAACCGTTGGGAAGACTTGGGCAAAGTCTTTTTGATCTTGCTGTAAAAAACAGAAACTTTAGCGCTCACGAGAATTGCAGCCATTTTTCTATTAGAGAGTGCTATTTAGTTAATTCTTCTTCCAGATGATTAATAGATAAATTACTCACGTCCAACAATTTATTTTAGAATTTTTGGGGTTCAATAAGTTTGCGTTAGCTACAAATTACTACAGACTGTTCTGTTTTTGACATATTCTGTTTTTCATGTGTTGTTTGCTTATTTCGATGCATCTATGGTTAGTAATAGAGTTTATAAACCATAGAGAAGTTGAAATACAGTAGGTTTAACACCAATATAAATAATGAATGAGTTCAGTACAGTACCTTGAAGTGGTGGTTTGTTTTCTTTCACTAACGGAGCTCACGAAGATTTTCTTTTAAGTTTTATGTTGTGAAGTTTTTAAGTTTTGGGTAAGGATTTGATGGATTATGGAACAAGGAGTGGAAAGACCTAAGATTGGGGATGCCCAAGGCACCCCAAGGTAAAATCCAAGGACAACCAAAAGCCTAAGCTTGGGGATGCTCCGGAAGGCATCCCCTCTTTCGTCTTCGTCCATCGGTAACTTTACTTGGAGCTATATTTTTATTCGCCACATGATATGTGTTTTGCTTGGAGCATCTTGTATGATTTGGGTATTTTCTTTTTAGTTTACCTCAATCATCCTTGTTGTACACACCTTTTGGGAGAGACACACATGAATTAGGATTTATTAGAATACTCTATGTGCTTCACTTATATCTTTTGAGTTGGATAATTTTTGCTTTAGTGCTTCACTTATATCTTTTAGAGCACGACGGTGGTTCTATTTTATAGAAATAATTGATCTCTCATGCTTCACTTATATCATTTTGAGAGTCCTTTAGAACAGCATGGTAATTCACTTTGGTTATAAATTTTAAATGCTAAGAGAAGTTGGATGCTTGATAGATGGTTTTGAGATATAAAGGTGGTAATATTAGAAGTGTGCTAGTTGAGTAATTGTGAAATTGATGAATAATTGTGTTGAAGTTGGCAAGTCCCGTAGCATGCATGTATGGTGAACGTTATGTGACAAATTTGAAGCATGGGGTGTTCTTTGATTGCTTTCCTTATGAGTGGCGGTCGGGGACGAGCGATGATCTTTTCCTACCAATCTATCCTCCTAGGAGCATGCGCGTAGTGCTTGGTTTTGATGACTTGTAGATTTTTGCAATCAGTATGTGAGTTCTTTATGGCTAATGTTGAGTCCATGGATTATACGCACTCTCACCCTTCCATCATTGCTAGCCTCTTCGGTACCGTGCATTGCCCTTTCTCACCTTGAGAGTTGGTGCAAACTTCATCGGTACATCCAAACCCCGTTATATGATACACTCTATCACACATAAGCCTCCTTATATCTTCCTCAAAACAGCCACCATACCTACCTATTATGGCATTTCCATAGCCATTCCGAGATATATTGCCATGCAACTTTCCACCGTTTCATTTATTATGACACGCATCATCATTGTCATATTACTTTGCATGATCATGTAGTTGACATCGTATTTGTGGCAAAGCCACCGTTCGTAATTTTTTCATACATGTCACTCTTGATTCATCGCAATCCCGGTACACCGCTGGAGGCATTCACATAGAGTCATATTTTGTTCTAAGTATCGAGTTGTAATTCTTGAGTTGTAAGAAAATAAAAGTGTGATGACCATCATTAGAGCATTGTCCCATGTGAGGAAAGGATGATGGGGACTATGATTCCCCCACAAGTCGGGATGAGACTCCAGATGAAAAATTAAAAAAAAAGAGAAAAGAGGCCAAAAAAAGAAGGTCCAAAAAATATAAATGAGAGAAAAAGAGAGAAGGGACAATGTTACTATCCTTTTTCCACACTTATGCCTCAAATTAGCACCATGATCTTCATGATAGAGAGTCTCTTATTTTGTCACTTTCATATACTAGTGGGAATTTTACATTATAGAACTTGGCTTGTATATTCCAATAATGGACTTCCTCAAATGCCCGAGGTCTTCGTGAGCAAGCGAGTTGGATGCACACCCACTTAGTTTCTTTTATGAGCTTTCACATATTCATAGCTCTAGTGCATCTGTTGCATGGCAATCCCTACTCCTTGCATTGACATCAATCGGTGGGCATCTCCATAGCCCATTGATTAGCCGCGTCAATGTGAGACTTTCTCCCTTTTTGTCTTCTCACGCAACCTCAATCATCATATTCTATTCCACCCATAGTGCTATGTCCATGGCTCACGCTCATATATTGCGTGAAAGTTGAAAGAGTTTGAAAAGGCTAAGTATGAAACAATTGCTTGGCTTGTCATCGGGGTTCTGCATGATGAGAGCATTTTGTGTGACAAAAATGAAGCATGGCCAAACTATATGACTTTGTAGGGATAAGTTTTATTTGGCTATGGTATTTTGATAATACATAATTGCTTGATTAACATACTTGGAGTATTACTATTTTTATGTCAACAATAAACTTTTATCTTGAATCTTTCGGATCTGAACATTCATGCCACAATAGAGAAAAATACATTGAAGATTATTCTAGAAAGCATTCCACATCAAAATTTCTGTTTTTATCATTTACCTACTCGAGGACGAGCAGGAATTAAGCTTGGGGATGCTTGATACGTCTCCAACGTATCTATAATTTTTGATTGTTCCATGCTATTATATTATCTGTTTTAGATGTTAATGGTCTTTATTTTACACTTTTATATTATTTTTGGGACTAACCTATTAACCGGAGGCCCAGCCCAAATTACTCCTTTTTGCCTATTTCAGTGTTTCGTAGAAAATGAATATCAAACGGAGTCCAAACAGAATGAAACCTTCGGGAACGTGATTTTTGTAACAAACGTGATCCATAAGACTTGGAGTGGACGTCAAGAAACGAACTAGGCGGCCACGAGGCAGGGGGCGCACCTACCCCCTGGGTACGCCCTCCCCCCTCATGGGCCCCTCGTGGCTCAACCGACCTACTTATTCCTCCTATATATGTTCACATACCCTGAAAACATCCAGGAGCACCATGAAACCCTATTTCCACCGCCGCAACCTTCTGTACCCAAGAGATCCCATCTTGGGGCCTTTTCCGAAGCTCCGCCGGAGGGGGCATTGATCACGGAGGGCCTCTACATCAACTCCATGGCCTCTCCGGTGATGTGTGAGTAGTTTACTTCAGACCTTCGGGTCCATAGCTAGTAGCTAGATGGCTTCTTCTCTCTCTTTGTATCTCAATACAAAGTTCTCCTCGATTCTCTTGGAGATCTATTCGATGTAATCTTCTTTTGCAGTGTGTTTGTCGAGATCCGATGAATTGTGGGTTTATGATCAAGTCTATCTATGAACAATATTTGAATCTTCTCTGAATTCTTTTATGTATGATTGGTTTATCTTTGCAAGTCTCTTCGAATTATCAGTTTGGTTTGGCCTACTAGATTGATCTTTCTTGAAATGGGAGAAGTGCTTAGCTTTGGGTTCAATCTTGCGGTGCCCGATCCCAGTGACAGAAAGGGAAACGACACGTATTGTATTGTTGCCATCGAGGATAAAAAGATGGGGTTTACATCATATTGCATGAGTTTATCCCTCTACATCATGTCATCTTGCTTAAGACGTTACTCTGTTCTTATGAACTTAATACTCTAGATGCATGCTGGATAGCGGTCGATGTGTGGAGTAATAGTAGTAGATGCAGAATCGTTTTGGTCTACATGTCACGGACGTGATGCCTATATACATGATCATGCCTAGATATTCTCATAATTATTCACTTTTCTATCAATTTCTCGACAGTAATTTGTTCACCCACCGTAATACTTATGCTATCTTGAGACAAGCCACTAGTGAAGCCTATGGCCCCGGGTCTATTCTCCATCATACAAGTTTCCAATCTATTTTATTTTGCAATCTTTACTTTCAATCTATATCATAAAAATACCAAAAATATTTATCTTATTATTATCATCTCTATCAGATCTCACTCTTGCAAGTGGTCGTGAAGGGATTGACAACCCCTTTACTGCGTTGGTTGCGAGGTTCTTATTTGTTTGTGTAGGTACGAGGTGACTCACGCGTGGTCTCCTACTGGATTGATAACTTGGTTCTCAAAAACTGAGGGAAATACTTACGCTGCTTTACTGCATCACCCTTTCCTCTTCAAGGGAAAACAATGCAGTGCTCAAGAGGTAGCAATCACCAAGTTACTAGAACTTCGTGATGAACTATAATATGCAAGGGATAACGGAAACGATTCCCAAGCTCTTCGTGACGCTGAAATCGACGAAGGTAGAAATCAAGAAAAGCATCAAGTGTTGATGGTTGGAAAGACCACTAGTTTCAAGAAAAGGGCAAAGGGAAGAAGGGGAACTTCAAGAAGAACGACAAGCAAGTTGCTGCCCAAGTGAAAAAGCCCAAGTCTAGACCTAAGCCTGAGACTAAGTGCTTTTACTGCAAAGGGACTGGTCACTGGAAGCAGAACTGGCCAAAGTATTTGGCGGATAAGAAGGATGGCAAAGTGAACAAAGGTATATTTGATATACATGTTATTGATGTGTACTTTACTAGTGTTTATAGCAACCCCTCAGTATTTGATACTAGTTCAGTTGCTGAGATTAGTAACTCGAAACGGTAGTTGGAGAATGAACATAGACTAGTTAAGGGTGAAGTGACGATGTGTGTTGGAAGTGGTTCAAAGATTGATATGATCACCATCGCACACTCCCTATACTTTCGGGATTAGTGTTGAACCTAAATAAATGTTATTTGGTGTTTGCGTTAAGCAAGAATATGATTTGATCATGTTTATTGCAATACAGTTATTCATTTAAAGTCTGAGAATAATTGTTGTTCTGTTTACATGAATAAAACCTTCAATGGTCATACACCAAGGTGAATGGTTTATTGAATCTCGATCATAGTGATACACATATTCATAGTATTGAAGCCAAAAGATGCAAAGTTAATAATGATAGTGCCACTTATTTGTGGCACTGCCGTTTAGGTCATATTGGTGTAAAGCGCATGAAGAAAATCCATACTGATGGGCTTTTGGAATCACTTGATTATGAATCAATTGATGCTTGCGAACCATGCCTCATGGGCAAGATGACTAAGACTCCATTCTCTGGAACAATGGAGCGAGCAACAGACTTGTTGGAAAATAATACATACTGATGTATGCAGTCCGATGAGTGTTGAGGCTCGCGGCAGGTATCGTTATTTTTTGACCTTCACAGATGATTTGAGTAAGATATGGGTATATCTTCTTGATGAAATATAAATTTGAAACATTTGAAAAGTTCAAATAATTTCAGAGTGAAGTGGAAAATCATCGTAATAAGAAAATAAAGTTTCTACGATCTGATCCTCGAGGAGAATATTTGAGTTACGAGTTTGGTCTTCATTTGAAACAATGCGGAATAGTTTCGCAACTCGCGCCACCTGTAACACCACCGCGTAATGGTGTGTCCGAACATCGTAACCGTACTTTATTAGATATGGTGCAATCTATGCTGTCTCTTACCGATTTACCACTATCATTTTGGGGTTATGCATTAGAGACAACTGCATTCACGTTAAATAGGGCACCATCTAAATCCGTTGAGACAACGCCATATGAACTGTGGTTTGGCAAGAAACCAAAGTTGTCGTTTCTTAAAGTTTGGGGTTGCGATGCTTATGTGAAAAAGTTTCATCCTGATAAGCTCAAACCCAAATCGGAGAAATGTGTCTTCATAGGATACCCAAAGAAGACAATTGGGTACACCTTCTATCATAGATCCTAAGGCAAGAAATTCGTTGCTAAGAATGGATCCTTTCTAGAGAAGGAGTTTCTCTTGAAAGAAGTGAGTGGGAGGAAAGTAGAACTTGATGAGGTAACTGTATCTGCTCCCTTATTGGAAAGTAGTTCATGACAGAAATCTGTTCCTGTGACTCCTACACCAATTAGTGAGGAAGCTAATGATGATGATCATGTAACTTCAGATCAAGTTACTACCGAACCTCGTAGGTCAACCAGAGTGAGATCCGCACCAGAGTGGTACGGTAATCCTGTTCTGGATGTCATGTTACTTGACCATGACGAACCTATGAACTATGAGGAAGTGATGATGAGCCCAAATTCCGCAAAATGGCTTGAGGCCATGAAATCTGAGATGGGATCCATGTATGAGAACAAAGTATGGACTTTGATTGACTAGCCCGATGATCGGTGAGTCATTAAGAATAAATGGATCTTCAAGAGGAAGATGAATGATGATAGTAGTGTTACTATCTACAAAACTCGAATTGTCACAAAATGTTTTCGACAAGTTCAAGGTGTTGACTACGATGAGATTTTCTCACTCGTATCGATGCTTAAAAGTCTGTCCGAATCATGTTAGCAGTTGCCGCATTTTATGAAATCTGGCAAATGGATGTCAAAACTGTATTCCTTCATGGATTTCTTAAAAGAAGAGTTGTATATGATGCAACCAGAAGGTTTTGTCGATCCTAAAGGTGCTAACAAAGTGAGCAAGCTCCAGCGATCCATCTATGGACTGGTGCAAGCATCTCAGAGTTGGAATATATGCTTTGATAAAGTGATCAAAGCATATGGTTTTATACAAACTTGTGGTGAAGCATGTATTTACAAGAAAGTGAGTGGGAGCACTACAACATTTCTGATAAGTATATGTGAATGACATATTGTTGATCGGAAATAATGTAAAATTTTCTGGAAAGCATAAAGGAGTGTTCAAAAAGAGTTTTTCAAAGAAAGACCTCGATGAAGCTGCTTACACATTGAGCATCAAGATCTATAGAGATAGATCAAGACGCTTGATAAGTTTTTTCAATGAGTACATACCTTGACAAGATTTTGAAGTAGTTCAAAATGGAACAGTCAAAGAAGGAGTTCTTGCCTGTCTTGCAAGGTGTGAAGTTGAGTAAAGATTCAAAACCCGACCACAACAGAA
Source organism: Triticum dicoccoides (assembly GCF_002162155.2). Classification (NCBI taxonomy): domain Eukaryota; kingdom Viridiplantae; phylum Streptophyta; class Magnoliopsida; order Poales; family Poaceae; genus Triticum; species Triticum dicoccoides. The sequence goes on along the minus strand of NC_041382.1, from coordinate 634,683,901 downwards.
AATAGAAAGAGAATGAAAAGTCATTCCCTATGCGATGATCACAACTTAGTACTCTTTAAGTGTTAATCACATGGCGATGTGAACTAGATTACTGACTAGTAAACCCTTTGAGTGTTGGTCACATGGCGATGTGGACTATGGGTGTAAATCACATGGTGATGTGAACTATTCGTGTTAAAGCACATGGCGATATGAACTAGATTATTGACTCTAGTGCAAGTGGGAGACTGAAGGAAATATGCCCTAGAGGCAATAATAAAGTTGTTATTTGTATTTCCTTATATCATGATAAATGTTTATTATTCATGCTAGAATTGTATTAACCGAAAACTTAGTACATGTGTGAATATATAGACAAACTAAGTGTCACTAGTATGCCTCTACTTGACTAGCATGTTGAATCAAAGATGGTTAAGTTTCCTAGCCATAGACATGAGTTGTCATTTGATTAACGGGATCAAATCATTAAAGAATGATGTGATTGACTTGACCATTCCGTTAGCTTAACATTTGATCGTTTAGTATATTGCTATTGCTTTCTTCATGACTTATACATGTTCCTATGACTATGAGATTATGCGACTCCCGAATACCGGAGGAACACTTTGTGTGCTACCAAACGTCACAACGTAACTGGGTGATTATAAAGGTGCTCTACAGGTGTCTCCGAAGGTACTTGTTGGATTGGCATAGATCGAGATTAGGATTTGTCACTCCGATTGTCGGAGAGGTATCTCTGGGCCCTCTCGGTAGTGCACGTCACTATAAGCCTTGCAAGCAATGTGACTAATGAGTTAGTTGTGAGATGATGCATTATGGAACGAGTAAAGAGACTTGCCGGTAATGAGAATGAACTAGGTATTGAGATACCGATGATCGAATCTCGGGCAAGTAACATACCGATGACAAAGGGAACAAAGCATGTTGTTATGCGGTTTCACCGATAAAGATCTTCGTAGAATATGTGGGAGCCAATATGATGTGACGCCCCCGATTCAATCGTACACTAATCATGCACGCAAATGTGTACGATCAAGATCAGGGACTCACGGGAAGATATCACAACACAACTCTAAAACATAAATAAGTCATACAAGCATCATAATACAAGCCAGGGGCCTCGGGGGCTCGAATACAAGTGCTCGATCATAGACGAGTCAGCGGAAGCAACAATATCTGAGTACAGACATAAGTTAAACAAGTTTGCCTTAAGAAGGCTAGCACAAACTGGGATACAGATCGAAAGAGGCGCAGGCCTCCTGCCTGGGATCCTCCTAAACTACTCCTGGTCGTCGTCAGCGGGCAGCACGTAGTAGTAGGCACCTCCAGTGTAGTAGGGGTCGTTGTCGACGGTGGCGTCTGGCTCCTGGACTCCAGCATCTGGTTGTGACAACCAGAAAGGAAGGGAAAGGGGAGAAAAGGGGGAAGAAAGCAACCGTGAGTACTCATCCAAAGTACTCGCAAGCAAGGAACTACACTACATATGCATGGGTATATGTGTAAAGGGCCATATCAGTGGACTGAACTGCAGAATGCCAGAATAAGAGGGGGATAGCTAGTCTTATCGAAGACTACGCTTCTGGCAGCCTCCGTCTGGCAGCATGTAGAAGAGAGTAGATTGAAGTCCTCCAAGTAGAATCTCCAAGTAGCATATCCAGGTAGCGTCTCCAAGCGCATCTCCAGTCGCATCGCATAGCATAATCCTACCCGGCGATCCTCCCCTCATCGCCCTGTAGAAAAGCGATCACCGGGTTGTCTATGGAACTTGGAAGGGTGTGTTTTATTTAGTATCCGGTTCTAGTTGTCATAAGGTCAAGGTACAACTCCAAGTCATCCTGTTACCGAAGATCACGGCTATTCGAATAGATTAACTTCCCTGCAGGGGTGCACCACATAACCCAACACGCTTGATCCCATTTGGCCGGACACACTTTCCTGGGTCATGCCCGGCCGCGGAAGATCAACACGTCGCAGCCCCACCTAGGCAAAACAGAGAGGCCAGCACGCCGGTCTAAACCTAAGCGTGCAGGGGTCTGGGCCCATCGCCCTGAGCACACCTGCACGTTGCGTGGGCGGCCGAAAGCAGACCTAGCCTAGTGGCGTTCCAGTCCAATTCGGCGCGCGCCGCTCCGTCGCTGACGTCTGAAGTGCTTCGGCTGATACCACGACGTCGGGATACCCATAACTACTCCCACGTAGATGGTTAGTGCGTATAGGCTCGTAGCCGACTCAGATCAAATACCAAGATCTCGTTAAGCGTGTTAAGTATCCGCGAACGCCGAACAGGGCCAGGCCCACCTGTCTCCTAGGTGGTCTCAACCTGCCCTGTCGCTCCGCCACAAAGTAACAGTCGAGGGCCGTCGGGAACCCAGGCCCACCTCTACCGGGATGGAGCCACCTGTCCTTTCAGCCCCCTCGTCAGAATCACTTGCGGGTACTCAATGAGCTGACCCGACTTTAGTCACCATCTGTATAGTATGTGTGTATGTATAGTATATACCCGTGATCACCTCCCAAGGTGATCACGGCCCGATAGTATAGCAAGGCAGACTGACAAGAATGTAGGGCCAATGATGATAAACTAGCATCCTATACTAAGCATTTAGGATTGCGGGTAAGGTATCAATGACTGTAGCAGCAATGACAGGCTATGCATCAGAATAGGATTAACGGAAAGCAGTAACATGCTACACTACTCTAATGCAAGCAGTATAGAGGAGAATAGGCGATATCTGGTGATCAAGGGGGGGGCTTGCCTGGTTGCTCTGGCAAGAGAGAGGGGTCGTCAACTCCGTAGTCGAACTGGTCAGCAGCAGCGTCGGTCTCGTAGTCTACCGGAGAGAAGAGGGGGAAGAAATAATGAATACAGAGCAAACAAAGCACCACAAAATATATCAAGGCAATACGCGGTGTTCGGTGTGCCCTAAC
>NC_041382.1:634679906-634680963 GCF_002162155.2 Triticum dicoccoides | reverse complement strand
CAGGCTATGCATCAGAATAGGATTAACGGAAAGCAGTAACATGCTACACTACTCTAATGCAAGCAGTATAGAGGAGAATAGGCGATATCTGGTGATCAAGGGGGGGGGGGCTTGCCTGGTTGCTCTGGCAAGAGAGAGGGGTCGTCAACTCCGTAGTCGAACTGGTCAGCAGCAGCGTCGGTCTCGTAGTCTACCGGAGAGAAGAGGGGGAAGAAATAATGAATACAGAGCAAACAAAGCACCACAAAATATATCAAGGCAATACGCGGTGTTCGGTGTGCCCTAACGCGGTAGTAGGTGATACCGGTGAAGGGGGGAAAACCCCCGGGAAAGTATTCCCGGTGTTTCGTGTTTTCGGGCAGAGAAGCCGGAGGGGGAAAGTTGCGGGTTCGATAGGTTAGGGGTGTGTGGCGGACGAACGGACCGCGTATCCGGATTCGTCTCGTCGTTCTGAGCAACTTTCATGTTGAAAATATTTTAATCCGAGTTACGGATTAAAAGATATGATTTTCTAAAGATTTTATTAATTTCTGGAATTTAATTAATTAATTAATTAATTCGAAAAATGAATTTATGACGTCAGCATGATGTCATGCTGACGTCAGCAGTCAACAGGGTTGACTTGGTCAACCTGACATGTGGGTCCGGGGGGACCCACCTGTCATCCTCTAATTAGGTTAATTAGGGTTTAGGTTAATCTAATTACAGTTTAATTAAACTTAACTAGTTAATTAATTTAATTAAACCGGATTAATTAACTTAATTAATTCATTAGTTAATTAATTAATAATTAATTTTATTAATCATTTTTATTTTTATTTAATAATTTTATTTTTAATTCCTTTTTTTTAAACCGTTCTGGGGTGTGGGCCCCCGTTGTCATAGGGCCACTAGGCCTTAGCGGATCGGGTGCGCCCGATCGGGAGGTGCGGGCGAAGGGGCACCCGCACGCGAGGCCACCAGGGGCGAGGCGGGGCGCCAGAATCCGGCGAGGTAGGGGGGAAAGGGCCGGCCAGCTCCGGCGAGCGGCGGGAACGGCCAGCAGGGGGCTCGGCGG
>NC_041382.1:634671932-634679292 GCF_002162155.2 Triticum dicoccoides | reverse complement strand
GGGGGGGGGGGCTTTTCTGTTTTTATTTCTTTTGTTCTATTTTTGTTTATTATTCCTTTTCTATTTTCTGTTTTATTTTAGTTCCTCTTTTATTTTAGTTTTATAACTATAAAAGTAGTCCCTAATTTAGTGTTAGTAATTAGCTACTACCACATAAGTTTGGGCAACAAAATAAATTAGTTTAATATTTTATCTATTGTAAAAGGCATTCAACTAATTGTCTTTGCTACTGTTTAAAACATTTTAGATTATTTTACACTTTTATAAAAGTGTGGTTTCTCCATCATACTTACTTATGCATTATTTGGCTCACTCCGAACATTTTAGTTTCAATATTTGAAATCTTTTATTGTTTGCTTGATTTTGAATTTGAACGCGAATCGGTTTCGAACTAACGCGAGATTAGCAACTATAATCGAGGTGACGTGGCTTCACTAGCAGAGGATCACTGTAGCTTAATTACCCGGGCGTCACAATTCTCCTCCACTACAAGAAATCTCGTCCCGAGATTTAAGAGGGGGTAGGGGGTATAAGGGGGAAGGTCTGGTTACGAAATCCTAACGAATCTTCTCAGTCTTGGTTGCTCTTCTCGAAGAGGTCGACCCATTATATTGATGTCTTCCTTTCCCTGCTTCAGGTCATCATGATGAAGTCATCATCCTTTCTTCGGAAATTTCATCGTACTAACGAAAGATTAAGGGGGTATACCGAAGAATGGATCTCTGCAGGGTAGATTATTTGGTAGACAACACGAGGAAGGTGGCGGAAAGTAACTCTCGAAGTGAAATTCAAGACAATATCGAGAGCAAAGCAAGAAGGTGCAAAATAGAAGTTTCAAGCGCATAGGCAATCGTTCGTTGCCTGAAGCGAAGTGTGAAAGGGGTTCAGAGCAATGGGAATAAGTATTGCGTCTGATACCAGATAGATGATCTCATCGGAAGGTGGCTCGTGAATTACACACGAGGCCACGCGTGAGGAATAACTTTGGGAACAGGGGGTCTACAGGAGAGTCAGGTTTCGATCCTGTGGAACTGTGGGTTATGGGCCCACCATGTGGGTTAAAAATAGGAAGGGCGGAGACGTCTTGCGCGATCATGCAAGCAAGGCATGTCAGAGGGTAGCCTATCGATTAAGTCGGCAACAACATCGATACCAAGGGCGAGGGACGAAGAGAACCATTTTCCTGCTCGTTGAACGAGGCGGACCAATAGGCAAAGTTCTTGTCCATCGGTGGTTACCGGAATGTCATCAACAATAGTAACAGGGTCTTGCTGACAGAATTGTACACCGAGGTGTTTACATAAGCCGAAGAATATTACTGCTTAGATCACAAGAAGGTTTAAACAAACCAACGGTGAGGAAAAGTGGTAATCAGGTTAAAACAGAACAATGGAAGGAAAAATGTGTAAACACACATATTACAAGGGTATATCCTTTCCAAGGACAAGCAGAGCATGATATCCATGACAGGATAGAAGTAGAAATCTTTTAGGTAAGGGGAGAGGAATTTCATGGCATTACCCATATAAACATTTAGCATGGTGCTTCAAATGTTCTTATTGAAAATCGGAGTACCACAGACATGCTTCGAGATAGCATTGACATGGTCATTGGTAAAGGTCAGACTTTGGATACACAAAGGATCCATCAGGGACAACTTGTAGAATAAGTCTTACAATTTCCTCACGGAAGAATGACTAACCTTGCCAAAAAGGAAACTATAACAATAGGTCCTCCGACCAGGTGTGCTAGAAACGACATCACCTTACCGGGTCACATAAAGACCATTGTTATAACTCTTGGAAATATGTTCCAACCATCATCTCTGACCGAGATTCAGATCCGATTGGTGTCATGATACCTCAGACTCAGGTTGTCCGAGAAGAAAAGGTGCAACACAGGTCGACGAAATGACATTGCAAGATTCTCGGGAAATGAACTATGGGAGCGGGTTCCTGAAACAATAGTTCGTCATTAAACCAAGAAGAGGATGAGGAGGTGACTGATGGACTCAGCGATAACTCATTGAGGTATCCAAAAGATGGATCTCCACAATTATGTGCATAAGGAGATAACATTTGTCATATCAAGTGATATAAGGTAAGCTCGAGGAAAACATACACAATTAAACACTGGTTGAAAGGTGCGCCCGAAATATGGGTTGGGTTGCACGACCAATGTCAGAATGGTGATTCAATAATTAATAGTCTAAGAATGAACGACCGACCATTAACTTCGAAGCAATAGGGTTGCTAGAAGTGCAAAATCCAAACAACACCGCTCACCTGTAGGTACCCCGGTTGGGATCAACATGAGGACCAAGAAATAATGGTGATGGTGAGAAGTATCACTATACCAAGAATTCTTAAGAGGTGGAGTAATCCTCACGACATTCTTGACATAAAAGATGGTAACACTCCAAGGTAAAGAAGAATAAATGCTGGATAGCAAGGAACTCAAGGTATAACACAAAACACAAACAAGTTTGTGTTGGAGGGAAGGCAATAAAGTGGCCGATGATAACACAACTCATCGAGGGCAAGGATGGTATTCCTCTTCATGAATCCGGTTGATATCCTGGAAGAGCTCATAAGGTTGATGATGATCACTACACATTTGTCGAGAGATTTCATGAAGATGTAATCACTCAGCGACGACATCAAGTCAAAGGAATGACGAAGCAAGAGGTTATTGAAACCACAGTTACGACACAAACTCGAACTCAAGCTTGTTGTTTAAGTTGAAAGGGTATGACGAGGAAAATCGATGTAATCTTAGCTATCGTCGCAAATTTTGCTACGGGAAGACGGACCAGGTAGCACAGTTAAAATTTAGCACAGTATGATATAGCCGATCAGGCTAGGAATGGTGTGATGGAGTATTAAACTTCTCAACCACAAAGTACTAGGAGTACTGAATCACATGGGTGATTCGATTCACTAATCGGTGTTCTCGGTTGACGACAACCCAGACCCCGTGGAGTGATTATGACGGGGGAAAGGTACGACTTCATTAGAAATTCATAAGATGAAGTGCAATGGGTTGATATCCTCGAGATACCAGGGGTAATACTCGAAGGTAGATCAAAGTAAAGGTTGGGCAGGTGCAATGATCTACAGAAGACAAGTACTTCAACTTGTCCGAGAAATGGTATTTAAAAGGAGAACATGGCTGGAACAACAATTACAAATGATCGAACCACGGATACAAGATGAACTTATAACAAGGGGGTAATTATTTTTACGAGCAGCTTCCATGATAAGTTATACATCGTGTCCATGGGCATGAACGCAAGGTTCAAGGTCGACTCCCACTTCTTCAATGTATAACCTTCCATTCACTTCTCGCTTTGATAAAGGCATTAGTGTTGAAAGTCTTACCTGGTGAAATACCAGATGAGTATGACTCGTGAAAACTTCCGAGTTCACACATATTAAGGAAGGCATAGGTTCAACCCGTCAGGGTATCGTGGAAACATATACCACAAGCTTCAATAGTAAATACCACCAGCTCGAAAACAGAGCATGGTTGAGAAAACAGAGGATACAATTTATCAAAGGCATTATGTATCAGAGGAAAGGCTCACAAGGTTATTGAATATGAAGGGCGTTGTCAGATAAAATCCAACAAAGGATCTGGTGGTCCACAAGGGATCTGACGTGAGCATCGGTACTCAACCAGAGGAAGAAGAATGCATGGGCATCATATTATAGAACATCGGAATGATTCGGTGCTTAGATAATAAAGGAATTTCGATTTCCAAAACAAAGGATCAGAAGCAATGCTCTGAGTAGGGATGGATAAGTTGAATATACCAGAGGCACAATTGACGACAAATAGTTTGGTCGAGAACCAGCTCATGTTCAAAAATGATGTCTGAGCCGGAAGGATAATTTAGAAGGGTTGATAGATGTTTGTGTGCATTCGCACACATGCTGAATCAATAGGATCAAAATGACGATGCCTAAGGATACTAACGAATATTGCCAATGGGAAGCATCCATAATGCAAGCAGACAAGTATTGCAGAGCAATAAGCTATTAAGGATTTTTGGAGGATCAAATAGTATTTCGAAGACCATTGTGAAACACATGAACAACTGGGGGATGAGCGGATACTCGATAAGTGCGAGAATTATCCATAAGGGTATTCAGGTGACAAGGAACAGCAAGGTGATAATCTCAAGGATTATCGAGACAACGACGAGTGTTTCGAGGTATCTGGTAATAACAAGACCAACTGGGGATGAATGTAAGAATAACAACTGCAAGTAGTTATCCATAAGGGTTGACGGTGGAAGGGGAATTGCAAATGCGATGAACATAAGTTCTCGGGTTAACAACGGAGAGTATCTTCAGGGTCTTCACGTGCCGCAGACGATCATCATTAATAAGGGGCTCTCCGGATGAAAGTGATAACGAGATCCTAATGTTAGATTTAGCAAAAATCATTTAACCCGAATAGAAGAGAAATAAGAGTCCCAGAGTATAGGTCGAGGAGTAAAAGATCCTACTACCACCCAATGGCGACGTGGGCCCATGGGCCGCACAGCCATGTTAGTAAAAGTTTTGTAAAGTTTAGACTCGACTTCGGCCAAGGAGTGGGAAGGGGGATTCCTACAGGCAGTCGGCTCTGATACCAACTTGTGACGCCCCCGATTCAATCGTACACTAATCATGCACGCAAATGTGTACGATCAAGATCAGGGACTCACGGGAAGATATCACAACACAACTCTAAAACATAAATAAGTCATACAAGCATCATAATACAAGCCAGGGGCCTCGAGGGCTCGAATACAAGTGCTCGATCATAGACGAGTCAGCGGAAGCAACAATATCTGAGTACAGACATAAGTTAAACAAGTTTGCCTTAAGAAGGCTAGCACAAACTGGGATACAGATCGAAAGAGGCGCAGGCCTCCTGCCTGGGATCCTCCTAAACTACTCCTGGTCGTCGTCAGCGGGCAGCACGTAGTAGTAGGCACCTCCAGTGTAGTAGGGGTCGTCGTCGACGGTGGCGTCTGGCTCCTGGACTCCAGCATCTGGTTGTGACAACCAGAAAGGAAGGAAAAGGGGAGAAAAGGGGGAAGAAAGCAACCGTGAGTACTCATCCAAAGTACTCGCAAGCAAGGAACTACACTACATATGCATGGGTATATGTGTAAAGGGCCATATCAGTGGACTGAACTGCAGAATGCCAGAATAAGAGGGGGGTAGCTAGTCTTATCGAAGACTACGCTTCTGGCAGCCTCCGTCTGGCAGCATGTAGAAGAGAGTAGATTGAAGTCCTCCAAGTAGCATCTCCAAGTAGCATATCCAGGTAGCGTCTCCAAGCGCATCTCCAGTCGCATCGCATAGCATAATCCTACCCGGCGATCCTCCCCTCGTCGCCCTGTAGAAAAGCGATCACCGGGTTGTCTGTGGAACTTGGAAGGGTGTGTTTTATTTAGTATCCGGCTCTAGTTGTCATAAGGTCAAGGTACAACTCCAAGTCGTCCTGTTACCGAAGATCACGGCTATTCGAATAGATTAACTTCCCTGCAGGGGTGCACCACATAACCCAACACGCTTGATCCCATTTGGCCGGACACACTTTCCTGGGTCATGCCCGGCCGCGGAAGATCAACACGTCGCAGCCCCACCTAGGCAAAACAGAGAGGCCAGCACGCCGGTCTAAACCTAAGCGCGCAGGGGTCTGGGCCCATCGCCCTGAGCACACCTGCACGTTGCGTGGGCGGTCGAAAGCAGACCTAGCCTAGTGGCGTTCCAGTCCAATTCGGCGCGCGCCGCTCCGTCGCTGACGTCTGAAGTGCTTCGGCTGATACCACGACGTCGGGATACCCATAACTACTCCCACGTAGATGGTTAGTGCGTATAGGCTCGTAGCCGACTCAGATCAAATACCAAGATCTCGTTAAGCGTGTTAAGTATCCGCGAACGCCGAACAGGGCCAGGCCCACCTGTCTCCTAGGTGGTCTCAACCTGCCCTGTCGCTCCGCCACAAAGTAACAGTCGAGGGCCGTCGGGAACCCAGGCCCACCTCTACCGGGATGGAGCCACCTGTCCTTTCAGCCCCCTCGTCAGAATCACTTGCGGGTACTCAATGAGCTGACCCGACTTTAGTCACCATCTGTATAGTATGTGTGTATGTATAGTATATACCCGTGATCACCTCCCAAGGTGATCACGGCCCGATAGTATAGCAAGGCAGACTGACAAGAATGTAGGGCCAATGATGATAAACTAGCATCCTATACTAAGCATTTAGGATTGCGGGTAAGGTATCAATGACTGTAGCAGCAATGACAGGCTATGCATCAGAATAGGATTAACGGAAAGCAGTAACATGCTACACTACTCTAATGCAAGCAGTATAGAGGAGAATAGGCGATATCTGGTGATCAAGGGGGGGGCTTGCCTGGTTGCTCTGGCAAGAGAGAGGGGTCGTCAACTCCGTAGTCGAACTGGTCAGCAGCAGCGTCGGTCTCGTAGTCTACCGGAGAGAAGAGGGGGAAGAAATAATGAATACAGAGCAAACAAAGCACCACAAAATATATCAAGGCAATACGCGGTGTTCGGTGTGCCCTAACGCGGTAGTAGGTGATACCGGTGAAGGGGGGAAAACCCCCGGGAAAGTATTCCCGGTGTTTCGTGTTTTCGGGCAGAGAAGCCGGAGGGGGAAAGTTGCGGGTTCGATAGGTTAGGGGTGTGTGGCGGACGAACGGTCCGCGTATCCGGATTCGTCTCGTCGTTCTGAGCAACTTTCATGTTGAAAATATTTTAATCCGAGTTACGGATTAAAAGATATGATTTTCTAAAGATTTTATTAATTTCTGAAATTTAATTAATTAATTAATTAATTCGAAAATGAATTTATGACGTCAGCATGATGTCATGCTGACGTCAGCAGTCAACAGGGTTGACTTGGTCAACCTGACATGTGGGTCTGGGGGACCCACCTGTCATCCTCTAATTAGGTTAATTAGGGTTTAGGTTAATCTAATTACAGTTTAATTAAACTTAACTAGTTAATTAATTTAATTAAACCGGATTAATTAACTTAATTAATTCATTAGTTAATTAATTAATAATTAATTTTATTAATCATTTTTATTTTTATTTAATAATTTTATTTTTAATTCCTTTTTTTTAAACCGTTCTAGGGTGTGGGCCCCCGTTGTCATAGGGCCACTAGGCCTTAGCGGATCGGGTGCGCCCGATCGGGAGGTGCGGGCGAAGGGGCACCCGCACGCGAGGCCACCAGGGGCGAGGCGGGGCGCCAGAATCCGGCGAGGTAGGGGGGAAAGGGCCGGCCAGCTCCGGCGAGCGGCGGGAACGGCCAGCAGGGGGCTCGGCGG
>NC_041382.1:634652901-634670690 GCF_002162155.2 Triticum dicoccoides | reverse complement strand
GGGGGGGGGGGCTTTTCTGTTTTTATTTCTTTTGTTCTATTTTTGTTTATTATTCCTTTTCTATTTTCTGTTTTATTTTAGTTCCTCTTTTATTTTAGTTTTATAACTATAAAAGTAGTCCCTAATTTAGTGTTAGTAATTAGCTACTACCACATAAGTTTGGGCAACAAAATAAATTAGTTTAATATTTTATCTATTGTAAAAGGCATTCAACTAATTGTCTTTGTTACTGTTTAAAACATTTTAGATTATTTTACACTTTTATAAAAGTGTGGTTTCTCCATCATACTTACTTATGCATTATTTGGCTCACTCCGAACATTTTAGTTTCAATATTTGAAATCTTTTATTGTTTGCTTGATTTTGAATTTGAACGCGAATCGGTTTCGAACTAACGCGAGATTAGCAACTATAATCGAGGTGACGTGGCTTCACTAGCAGAGGATCACTGTAGCTTAATTACCCGGGCGTCACATATGAGCATCCAGGTTCCGCTATTGGTTATTGACCGGAAACATGTCTTGGTCATGTCTACATAGTTCTCGAACCTGTAGGATCCGCACGCTTAACATTCGGTGACGATCGGTATTATGAGTTTATGTGTTTTGATGTACCGAAGGTAGTTCGGAGTTCCGGATGAGATCGGGGAGATGACGAGGAGTCTCGAAATGGTCGATACATAAATATCGATATATTGGACGACTATATTCGGACATCGGAAAGGTTCCGAGTGATTCGGGTATTTTTCGGAGTACTGGGGAGTTACGGGAATACGAGGGAAGAAGTATTGGGCCTCATGGGCCAAGTGGTGGAAGAGAGGAGGCAGGACAAGGCAGGGCGTGCGCCCCCCTAGCCCAAACCAAATTGGACTAGGGGGCCGGCCCCCTTTCCTCCTTTCCTCCCCCTCCTTCCGTCTCCCTCCCTTCCCCTTGGTGGACTCCTACTAGGACTTGGAGTCCTAGTAGGACGCCACACTTGGGTGCGCTTCTAGGGCCGGCCGGCCTCCCCTCCTCTCCTCCTTTATATACTGAGGCAAGTGGCAACCCATAGATACACAACTTGATCATTGATCTTTCTTAGCCATGTGCGGTGCCCCCCTCCACCATAATTCACCTCGATCATATCGTAGCGGTGCTTGGGCGAAGCCCTGCGTCGGTAGCTTCATCAACACCGTCACCACGCCGTCGTGCTGACGAAACTCTTCCCCGAAGCTCTACTGGATCGTGAGTTCGTGGGACGTCACCGAGCTGAACGTGTGCTGAACGCGGAGGTGCCGTATGTTCGGTACTGAGGATCGGTCGATCGTGAAGATGTACGACTACATCAACCGTGTTGTCATAACGCTTCCGCTTACGGTCTACGAGGGTATGTAGACAACACTCTCCCCTCTCGTTGCTATGCATCAGCATGATCTTGCGTGTGCGTAGGATTTTTTTTGAAATTACTACGTTCCCCAAGAGGATTTGCGGGCATCCGGACAACACCCACAACCGCTTCTGACCACCCTGGTCCACCCAAAACCATCCTCCCTCGCTCGCGCGTGTTCCCACCCAATGCAAGCTCCCCGCATTCATGTCTCTCTAGAGCGGGTGCTCCACATTGAAGCCGGCCCAGAGCGGACGCGACCTCTCACTGGTTTCTCCATTGAAGCGGTGCGCCGTCCAAGGGAGCTACCTGTTACACGCCCGACTGAACACACCTCCTCGCCGCATTTAGACACCATCATTAAATCTGCACGTGTGCCTAAAAACCTACTCCGGCCACAAGTCCATCTGTGAGCCGCCCGTTATTAAACACAACACCAGTTGGCTCCAGCCGTCCCCCCATTATTTAAACGATGCGACACACCAGGTAAAAAGCGCACCACACTCTGCTCACATCTCCTTGTTACACACCATTTTCTCCACATTGTTCATGGCATCCGGCGAGCAGGAAGAGCAGTTCTCAGGCACAAAAGCCGTCTGGGTTGCCCACCCAAGCCGCCTTATACGAGCCATGCAACTCGCTGCTCCACCTCCCTTGCCTAGTCAAGTTATCGCTCCAAGCCGGCGTGTGGTTCAACAACTCGTCGCTCCAAACCAGCTCGCGGAGGAGTGGTGAGTTGCTCCAGGCAGGCATGCGGGGAGCATGGCGGAACAGGCATCATGGCTACCATGGACGAGGCCAGATGCCGTGCCATCCACCGTCAACATTGGCGGAACTGCGCCCCGTCCGTGGAGAAAGAAGCCGACCACGCGGAGATTGACGAGTTGATCGCCAGCACATCCGCGTTTGCTGCCAACTTCAAGAAAAAGTAGAACACGGGAGGCCGCCGCTACTCTGGTCCCATGATGGCCATCGTCGGCATGTCGCCGGCATGCACAACCGATGACTTGCATGGCTCTGCTTAGATCATCGTCGGCCCTCGCCTCGGCTTCACAGAAGCGGAGCCCCCCTTCCCCTCCGGCTGAAGCACCACCTTTTCACTTTGATGAGCGGCACAATTGGGCATAGGAAAGATACGGGGGAAGAATATACCTCCGGGGCTCACGCAGTCCGACGGGCGGGTTGCCGGACATGGGAAAGACAAAGGGATCCGCCGCAGCCGGCAGTAGACTAGTGTAGTATATCCGTGTCGTGGGAATGGAGGTATACACGGCCGGACCTACACATAGTTTTACCTATTTTAGTTAAAGTATGTCAAAAATGTAATGAATATCGTCCGGTTTATATAAATACGCCGTGTTTGCATGAATTTCGTCCGGTAGTTGAAACCCGGCTTGAAATGTACGCATGCAACGTTGGATGGTCAGCTCCCGTATCAATGTCCGCGGACTGCTCCCCTTGCCAGTGAACGGATGCCAGAGTAAATTTGTGGATCGGCGTTGGAGATGCCCAAGTGTTACTATTTCCGACGTCGTTTTTATTTTGAGGTTCTTCTCACTTCCTTGTATGGGTTCAACTGTTTTTGCTTTATATAGGGGAGAAATCTTGTTTCATGGAAATTCTGCGACCTCGGGTTTTTCCGTAGGGGCTGTGCGAGTACGTGCATATTTACATCTGCGTTATACAATGCCCTTTGCAGAATATATTTAATTTAAAGAGTCAGTCCACTTGCAGGAGGACACCGGAAGCTAGCTAGGCATGAGATATATCGAGATGACGCACCGAATGTCGTGTGCTCCTGTTGCTTCACTTCTCCCCCAAAGATACACCCGAACCAATTGCAGAATACCATACCGTCCACCCAAATAAACAAAGATCCGAGAATGTATCGCCATCGAAGCAAAAGCGTCGATGGGCATCTATTCTATCCACTTGCGCTGTTCTTTGTGTATTCCCAAAGTCTAACAGTGCGCCCTCCCAGCTGCAACGCCGCCTGCTCCGGGCATCGCCATCATCATCATCATCTGCCACACAAGTACGCGTGTCGACTGCTCAAAGCTCCAGCCAAAGGACCAAGCTAGGCCACCCCAAGTTAACTCTGCAGAACCAGCTGAGCTAGCTCCTCGACGAACAGACATGAAATTAAGGATCTCATTCTAGATTGTATGGTGAGATCGAGTTTGTTGCTGCGCACGTGAATAGTGTGTGCATGTGTGGATTGTAATCTTAACAAGCTCCAAAAGAGGGCGTGATCTAGCGCTAGCAGCAATCACGAGCTTTCATTTTTGCGTGCGAAGAAAGGGCGTGCGTATCACGGTCTCCGAGGACCACCGGCGGGACTGTAGCTACTGTAGATAATATTGCTGCACAATGCTATTGCCATCGCTGTGTGCGTGTGGAAAATGGAATAGACAGGGGACCGGGCCTTACCAAGACAGCCTATGAGCGCATGCTTCGCCAGGTTATTGAGCTTGCTAGCTGCCGATAACATTGTTTTCCTGAAACTTGCTTGCAGCTACGGTTTCGTTCGTCGCTGTCATCAGTCTCGTCTGATGTGGACTTGACATTTCAGGTTTGCGCGCCTTTCTATTTCAGGTTCAAGCTAATTTTTGAACTAGTTATGTGCCGAACATGCGATTAGATATAGCTACCTAGGCCCCATTCATGCTTGGCTACACCAAAGCAAGACGACCTTTTGTTTCTGGAGAAGAGAAGGCCGCCAAGCATGCATGCATGCACATATGTGTACTATGTGGGGCCCTTGTAGCAGCTGGTCAGCTCCGAACAAAAGATAAAGCAGGGATTAACTAATGATGAGGTCGAGCCCACGCCGGACCACACCGGGCGCCTCTGCCTGCACGCGGCTGCACCTGCACCGCCACTCACTCAGGCCGCCCCCACGCCTACGGCTAAGCCATGTTTCTACCAGGACCTGCTTACTTATTACTTCTAACCCTTATTCTGGTGTACAGTACTTTGCATGTAGGAGTGGCATTTGTATATATTTTGTAAACACTCGATCAGATACCTTGCACAATCCTGCACCTACTGTCGTTTATACTACTAGACGAGAGGGAAATCCATGGTGCGCGATTGACGCCCCGGGATCGGGTATAGATCATTTATATATAGCTACGCTGCTCCCAGTCCCAGATGGGATGTTACGTGCCCTCAAAGGCTTAGTCTGCCCGTACGTGTCCCACTTTTAGCAAGGATGAGCACGGTGTGAGGTATTTCGCTTCTGTGGCACTGCATTTCCATTTGGAGGAGGGTCCCCATCGGAGATACACACTGCTTGGGTCGGTCGAGAAGTAGGGTCCAACCGGCTGAGCCGAGAGCGACCACACATCGAGGTGAGCCAGCAGAGAGCTGCCATGGTTTGTTAACACATTGTGCAGACAGTTAGCTGGCCATATATTTGGTGTGTGTTTTTGTTTTGCTGGGGGCATCTATTTGTCGTCACGTCCACTAATACTCCGACTTACACTAGTACTCCTATATTTATGTTTTTTCTGGGGGCGTATATTTATGTTTTCCGACTTACACTAGTACTCCTATATTACAACTCCTCATGCATTTCAGTATACACTATGTATAACGAGGGAATGCAAATTATGTGCGAGAGCAAGTGCTCCATGAGTGACAACAGTAGTTGCATCAGACCCCGGTCCATGCATGCATGATTGCATAATTCCAACTTGCGCCATGCATCTCCTCCTCGATCGGCAAAGTGCATGCAACAGGATGTGTTTGGTCCCAATATTGCACCGCCCATGATAACCGTAATAACCATAATTACTTGCTTTCAGTTTCAGGGCCACACAAAGCCAAATGCACGTTTCACGTATTATCGATCCATCAATCCATCACCGAGGGGTTGAAGGATCGGAGCAGCACCTTTACATCGTTACATGCATCCTCCCTGCCTCCGCGCATTTGAGTAGAAAGGTGGCTTTCTGCTCTCGCTCGCCTACCCGGCCATCATTCCCGCGCGCCTCGCCCTGAATAGCCACCTTTCTACTTATAGTCTATAGATGAGCCGAGTTAAGGAAGTGGAGTCTGCGACACCCTTTCGGTCTTGGCCGGAGCTCATCGGAGGGCCGAGGAGACGCGGCCGGCCGGGGGCGATAGATCGGTCGGTCGAGGAGGCCGGCGTCGCTGTCGTGAGCGGGTGGGGGGGAGGTGGCGGTTACGGCGAAGAAGGCCAATAGAAAACGCGGCTGAGAGGGAGATCGTGGCAGATCTCGCCGTCGCTGTCTCGCCGCGTCGCTCCTGGATTGCAGCTAGCCTTGGCCCGCAATCCATCCGCGCTCTCCGGCCACCCACCGGGGCAAGCAGGCCACCAGTGTATATATATAGCCCGGCTTGTCCCTCCCCTCCATCGATCGACCCGACCATCCGGCGAAAGCCAGCGACGGGGGACTAGCTAGCTAGCTCCTGCCTTCCATCGGAGACTGAAGGCCAGCTCGAGTCTAGCTGCTGCAAGGTAGCAGCCGCGCACAGGAGAGGAGGGCGGGCCAGCTAGGTACGCAAGATAGTTAACCAGCATCCATTTACCTCGTGGTTTCTTCTTCTCTTCTGCGTCGCCGTGCATGCTGAAGTTTTGACCGAAGCGTGCTTCGTGGGTTAGGGGTTCGCTTGCTTCGAGGTGTTTGTCGGAGGAGAAGACGAGGAGGGGGAGCAGCGAAAGGTTGGCCCTGCCCTGGAGCAAAAGCAGCGCTTGGCAGAACTCGGTGCGCGCATCTGCACGCGCGTAGGCGTGGTGAAGCACCGGTACGTTCTTCCTGCGCCATAGATTCTTGACTGTCAGCGTGCAAGTGTGCTTGTCTTTCACTCTCTTGATTGATCGTATGTGTAGATAGTTAGATATAGCAGTTTTGCTATAGCACATCTAGATGTGCTCTAAGTAGCACATCTAAATCTTATGTTATTGATTTTATGCTAAAATAAAATTTGTGCAAACATTTTCTTTTGTTTTTTTGTTCTTTTCTTTCCAGATTAATTGAGTCACTTACATGTGTGATAAGTAGGGCACATCTAGATGTACCCTAGCTATAGCACATATGTATGTGCTCTAAGTATTGCACATCTAAATCCTCCTCATCCACATGAGAAATTTAATTAGTTTTGACTTGCGATCTACTGCTTCTGGAATGCAGTCATTATATTTAGCTTCGTCCGCACAAAAGAAAAATAACAATAGAAAAATATGGGGCTCAATCATATGGTCCTGCAATCCTATATACGAAGAAAGTATTGTACTTTCTGCCATGAGTTCGTAATTACTCTTATTTTTATGTCTCTCTTTTAGTTCTAGTTCAAAGGAGCTATTATTAAACATAAATTAGTTTTCTATAAATCCCCATCCTTTATACAGAGCAAAAGTGACATTCATCTTTTTACTAGTTGGCCTGAAGATGTATAGTTGTGAGTTTAATTTAGCAAAATCTGCACTTTTAACCTTTCGAATAACCTAGCTTTAACCACACACATAGCAAAGCTATGCAATCCAAACAAAAGGCCATGAAAATTGTCCTAGTGAAATTTTGTATATTCGACAATTACAACTTGGTTTGCCTAGAATTAAGCAAGCATTTGATGTTCTTGCACCAATGCATATTCTTAGAGTAGGCTATCACTTTTTCAGCAAGATCTCAAGCTTCACACCTTTTATATAGAAGTCCACAGAGTTATGATGAGTACGAACACACCTTCATGAAGTTTTAAGTAAACAAAGGCCATGAAAATTGCCAAAGAGTTGACAAAGAAAAAGAATCAGGAAACATGCAATTTGATAATCATACACTTGACCAATTCATTTCATTGCAATGAAATCGTTGTCAATTCAACCTAGTTTGCATAGAATTAAACATCTTTTATAATGCTGATTTTTGGAGTAAGCTATCACACTTTCTTAGCAAGGCCTCAAATTTCACCATTTTTATATAAAGATGTATACGCAAAAGTGTGTCGACTTTGAATGTGAATATAGCTTCATGAAATTTGAAATATGACAACTAATATTACATGTTTACATATGAATATCACTACTAATTCTAATTTGCTTCAAATAATTGAAAATCTGCCTGTCAACTTTTTTGAATCCCAATTATTTTTATTTAGAAACACCTAATACTACATAAACTCACACACACATGCACACCAGTAAGCTTCTAGTCCCACACACACTCACACAATATCTACTGAAGATTCAAACC
Source organism: Triticum dicoccoides (assembly GCF_002162155.2). Classification (NCBI taxonomy): domain Eukaryota; kingdom Viridiplantae; phylum Streptophyta; class Magnoliopsida; order Poales; family Poaceae; genus Triticum; species Triticum dicoccoides. The sequence goes on along the minus strand of NC_041382.1, from coordinate 634,663,107 downwards.
ATGGGGCCTCATGATCAACACATATACCTCACTATTGACGGGAACATCGCCTCACTCTCACACTGAAATAATAATTCACATAAATGAGACGACGAAGCATCAAACCTAGGAGTAATTAATCCCTTATGGGCGTTGGATTACAATCACCCTCCAAAATTTGCACTAGTTTTTGTTAGGTTTTATGTGAAGTGATTAGAAATGTGACTTACAGATGTGTTGATCTTTTGTTTGTTGAAAAGGAGGAGAGCCGCTGGCCTTACAAATTTGATTGACAAATGTAGAGCTGCATATTATAGTCCCAATAGCAATAAATTCTACTCCCGCCGTTTTTCAATACAAGACCACTACCCCATTTTTCAGATAGGAAGAAAACCAAGCCAACTAATAAATAACACGATTAATTGTGTGGAAAATTAAACCTCCCATGTTCCGGGCTAATCAAACATGTTGCATGTGGTGTCTCTTTCTCTATGGCTAGCTGCAACATTTGCATAAATAAGCACTATCATACGAGGCAAAAATCTGATCAATTCTTCTCGGGAAGAGATAGTGAGCTTGTAAATTTTTTGTAATTGCCTTGTATTAATACCAGAGGGAGTATAAGATGTTGCACACGAATGGAGATGGAGTGACCATAATTAATAATCAGATGCATGATTCAAGAATGTTTTTGTTTATCAGGGGCAGTAGTGTCAACTGTCAACTAACTTGCTTCTAGCACCTATATTATTTTGATCAGTGGAAGAAGATGAATGCTTTCTCCCACGTCCCCCCTGGTTTCCGTTTCCACCCCACTGATGAGGAACTGGTGGATTACTACCTGAGGAAGAAGGTGCAACTGAAGAGGATTGACTTAGACATTATAAAAGACGTTGATTTGTACAAAATCGAACCTTGGGATCTACAAGGTAATCACAACTTCACTCATTCATGTTGTGTACAATACAGCCAAACAAGCTTTCCTATGAGCGTGACCTTGCAATACACTACTCTAGCATGATTAGCAGAAGAATGACGTACCAGTCCATGCATTAAATTCAGTTTTTGAACGCACTAACCATAGCTCAAACGATGCTCAAACAGAACGATGCAAGATCGGAACGGAAGACCAGAACGACTGGTTCTTCTTCAGCCACAAGGACAAGAAGTATCCGACCGGCACTCGCACGAACAGGGCAACCACGGCGGGTTTCTGGAAGGCCACCGGCCGGGACAAGCCGATTTACGTGAAGCACTGCCTCGTGGGGATGAGGAAGACGCTGGTTTTCTACAAGGGCCGGGCTCCCAATGGGCAGAAGTTAGATTGGATCATGCACGAGTATCGCCTGGAGACCAACGAAAATGGAGCTCCCCACGTACGTAAGCTAAGCTGGCAAGCTCCCAAAATGTGCATGCTAGTAATAATTATTCGCGTCATACGTACCGTTCTTCAGGACCATTCCATCCCTAATGAAAATGTTAATTTGGTTGTACGTTTGGTGTTATTCAGGACGAAGGATGGGTGGTATGCAAGGTGTTCAAGAAGCGAGTTGCGACGGTGCAGAGAATGGCCGCCACTGACTCGGCCTTCTGGTTCAACAACGATCATGTGGCGTTCATGGCGCCTCGCGTCGACTCGCCGAGGCAGGCAGTGCACCACCTCCAGAACGCGGCGTACCATCATGGACACCACCAGACCTACCACCACCCGTGCAAGGTGGAGCTGGAGTACCATCAGCTCCTTCCTCAGGAGCCGGCAAGCTTCCTGCAGCTCCCGCAGCTAGAGATGCCCGGGCTTCCGGACCTGATCGGCGCCGTAGCTGCCAGTCTCCAACCGTGCAACCAGACGCACGACGGACAAGCTTCTCGGCAGCTTGAGATCGAGCCGGTTTATGTGACGGACGCATCCGCCGGAGAGTGGAGGGACCTTGACAAATTCATGGCGTCCCAACTCAGCCACGACGGCTCAACTCCGAAGGAGTCTAGCAGCTACGCTAATCCGGCGCTGGCGTTTCAGGCGGAGGGGAAGCACGAAGAGGCCTTGGATTACGTGTCGGCATCTGCCTCGAGCGGAGGGGACAATGGTTTGTGGAAATAACGTACGGCATATACAGACACAAGATACGAAAAGATACACACTAACGCACATCACTGTATAAAGCTTAAAAATATTGTGGTGTGAGATGATTAATGTACGTAAACATAGCTAGCAGTGCTATTAATTAAGCTCTATATATATGTACTAATAAAGTATAGCCAAATTGGTTGTACTTGCATGCACAATTTGGAGGGTGTAATGTCATAAGGTACTACCGCCTAGGCGATTGTAACAGCAATTTAGCTGCTCATGCTGTATAGTACTCCCAAAATGGCTGCTATATGGTCGGTGCCATGCACAGCTAGTGGTTATGCGCTTTCCAATTCAAGCGATGTAGTATAATTTTGTGAGTAATTTCCCTGATGCTAGACACCGCAGTGTATTGATATTCTTTACAGTTGTAGTGCTAATAAAACCTATCTATATCGATCTTATATGTGAACAACATATAATCTGGGTCACACACAAATAACATATAGAGGATTTTGTGCAGCGTATTGCATATGCAGCTCCAATCCCAGCCCTGCATTAGGCATGTGGGCAGGAACACAGAAAGCTCTTTTTACTGGTGCAGGGAGATACCGGCGAACCATCCACCGTTCACATGATTTGCGATCTGTGTTTAAGTGGGACCCATTCATATGTATAACCATGTATTATGGTAGTTAATTTTTTGTATATAGTCAAATCAATGTCAGATTATTAGGGCCCATGTCAGGAGAAGTACTTTTTGCAGTGGCAGGTACGCATGCATGCAACATCTCTCCTCTCTCTCAAACAAACCCATGCATTTTATTTTTGTTTACATTTTTAGGTGGCCAATATTTTTACAGCATTGTTCTATTATTTAAAATTATCATATATTCAAATTCTTGAACATAAGATCTTTAGAATGAGATCAATCTTGAGTATATTTAAACTAGTTTAATTTTTACCATTCCAATAATATCAAAATATTAATTTCAGTCATTTCACATTACAATTTTCAAAATGATTGAAATAAGTTATTGAAATGATTGAAGCACTTTTCTGAATACAGTTTTCTTTGTGAGTTTCATATTCCAGCTTGCGAAATTGTTTTTTCAATGGAGTAATTGTGATGTGTGTTTTTCGAAACTAGTGAAACATATCTTTTGTAATGAGTGTAATCAGTTTTTTGAAACAAGTGAAATATAGTACTCCATCCATTCCAAAATATAGTGCGCCCGCGCTTCCCGAGGTTGAACTTTGACCATAAATTTAACGAATGAGACCTACTGCGGCGGGAGAAAAAAATTACATAATTAAAAACTTCTTTCGAATACGAATTCACTGATATAACTTTTGCTCCCGCCGCAATCGGTCTTGATAGTTAAATTTACGGTCAAAGTTGAAGCACGGGGATAGAGAAAGCACTACATTGTGGAATAGAGGGAGTATTTCAATTGAGCGACTGTAATGTGCCTTCTGAAATGAGTGTAATACGTTTTCTGAAATACTTATTTTGGAAACTAGTGAAATGAGTGTAATACGTTTTCTGAAAATGAGTGTAATGTGTTTTCTGAAACTAGTGAAATGGGTGAAATCTATATTTTGTAAATGAGTGCAGTGTGTTTTCTGAAATGAGTGAAATAAGTTATTTCAATTAAAGTGAAATAAAACCAATTTTTGCCGCGAAACTAATTTTTCAGTGTTTGAAAATGGTATTTTTTATTAGTGGAATACATTTCAATATATTTCGTAAATTCACAGTGAGATTACTATTGCAAATGAGAGTAATGTGTTTTCTGAAATGTGTGAAATCTTTTTTTGGAATGAGTGAAATGGTTTTTTAACTGAGTGAGTGTAATATGTTTTTTCTGAAATTAGTTTCTTGAAACTAGTGAAATAGAGTTTTAAAATCTATATTTTTTTATGAGTGAAATCAGTTCTTTATGGGTGAATCTAATGTGTTTTGTAAATGAGTGGAATATGTATTCTGGAATTAGTGAAATAGTTTGTTTGGAGTGAGTAAAATCTGTTTATGGAAATAAGTGAAATAGTTTATTCAAATGAGTGAAATAATTTTTTGAATAAGTGATATCAGTTTTCTGAAACTCGTTTGAAATATAGTCAAGTTTGGTCTTGTTTTACAGATCTTAGCGTCAGAAAATCAAATATATAAAATGTTTCACAAATAGAAATTTGGTTCATAAGTTATTAGCCATTCGAAATGTGACCATGAAATAAAATACAACTAGTTTGTTTGGGGAGAGAGAACACTTTAGAATGCATGCAGCGATCCACACCCACTCTCACCTGCAAAAAGCTACACACTGGTGGGCTCCACCTGTGTATTTCAATGGTATAATAATTTACATATTTATACTTGTCAGACTGCACAAATCTTGATAAAACCGATTGATGGTGCATTGCATACTGGTACATCCCGGCACCGGTAAAAGAACTTTTCCGGGCAAAGACGGAACCAAGAATTGATGATAGGGGGGCTACAACAAGAATGACCAAAATCATACTCCCTCCATTCCAAAATATAGGGCGCTCGCGCTTCTCGATATCCAACTTTGACCATAAACACTAGTAGAAAAAGGGTCAAACGTGAAGCACATTAGTGCCGGTTTGTATTTGAGCCGGCACTAATGTATACATTAGTGCCGGTTCCAACGGCTAGCCGGGCCGCTTTCATTAGTACCGGTTCGTGGCGAACCTTTAGCACCGGTTCGTGCCACGAACCGGTACTAATGAGAGTGGTGGCAGGATGTTGTCAGACTGGGGCCCCTCCAGCCCCTTTAGTACCGGTTCTTGGCACGAACCGGTACTAAAGGTCGTCCTACATAAACCCTTCGTCCACTCGAGCTCGCTCTGTTCTTCCCCTTTCCCCTCTCCTCTCTGTTCTCCCCTCTTCCTCTCAAGCTCATCACACATTTTGCTCAAAATTTGTCAAGATTTGAAGGCCCCCATCCATTCAAATGATCACAAAGGTTAGCAACTTTGTCCTTTTATCTCTCATTGCTAGATTAGCTCTTGCAATGCTTTATATAGTGATTAATTTGTGAGTTTAGTAATTTGGAAGGATATATATATGTGCTAGTATTTGATTTATATGCAATTTGAGGTCAAAAATAACACTTAGTTTGCATATGTAGGTGTGGCTTACTTAGTGCCTTCTAAATCTCCGTCGTAACCACCGTCGATCGCCCGCACCGTCCCGTCGCCGGCACCACTTTGTGGTGAGCCTCTTGTTCATGAAATTTTATATAAAAATTGATGTTTGTGTGATTTGGATATATAGTTACTCGTATGATTATCTTACTCGTACGTTGTTTGTTATACATATAGTGCCATGGTTTTGATATCCGTCCCCGTCGGCCCTCGTCCTTGTTATGATTCGGATGTGGTATATATATTCTCTTTTAAAACTAGTTGCATTTTGTGTTTATGACAAATTATGCCCATCAAGTTGACATAGAAATTTTTTCTAGGAGGTATGTGAACCGGAAATTCCAACCGACCCTATTGTCGAGAGGTTAAATTTAGTTGAAAGAGAAAACGAGTACTTGAAAGAAAAATTGAAAAGAATTGAGGGGGAGAAGATGGAATTGGAGTTGCATGTTGCCGATGTCGTCGATGATCACAAGATCAAGATGGAGAAAATGCACTTGAAGATTAGAAAGATTAGAAAATATGCCATCGATAGTGAGGCTTGGTATCATTATGCTGTTGGATCCATTGTTACCTTAGTTGCGATCTTGATCGTATTTATTGTTGCATTTAAATGATTTAGCTAGAGAGTTATTTGTTTGTTGCATTTAAGTGTTGTATGAACTTTATGTATGAACTTGTATTAATTTGGTCTATTCGGTGTTGTGTAATGAAGATGAGCCAGCAATGGATGTACGATGACCGATGCTCTCCCCAGTTCGTTGAGGGCGTGCATACTTTTCTGCTTGCGGCTGAGGCAAACAAGCGGGCGGATGGTTTTATGCCTTGTCCATGTGCTCGCAGTAAGAATGGTCACAATTACTCTACGTCAAGAACCATTTACGTCCACCTGTTTAAGTCCGGTTTCATGCCCCACTATAATGTTTGGACCAAGCACGGAGAAAGAGGGGTTATGATGGAAGACAATGAAGAAGAAGAGGACGAGGACAGCTATCCTGGCCATGGGTTCCCTGAATACGGTGATACAACAATGGGGGAAGAAGCTGAGCCGGTAATGCGGGAAGAAGCTGAGCCGGCAATGCGGGAAGAAGCTGAAGAAGAGGCATCAGATGAGCCCGTTGATGATCTAGGTCGGGCCATTGCCGATGCAAAGAGAAACTGCGCAAGCGATTTGGAGAAGAAGAAGTTGCAGCGCATGTTAGAGGATCACAAAAAATTGTTGTACTCGAATTGCGTAGGTGACAAGAAAAAGCTGGGCACCACACTGGAATTGCTGCAATGGAAGGCAGAGAATGGTGTATCTGACAAGGGATTTGGAAAGTTGCTAGTAATGATAAAGGATATGCTTCCAAAGAACAACGAATTGCCCGAGAGTACGTACGAAGCAAAGAAGGCTGTCTGCCCTCTAGGGTTAGAGGTGCAGAAGATACATGCATGCCCTAATGATTGCATCCTCTACCGCGGTGAGTACGAGGATTTGAACGCTTGCCCGGTATGTGGTGCATTGCGCTATAAGATCAGCCGCGATGACCCTGGTGATGTCAAGGGCGAGCGCCCCAGGAAGAAGATTCCTGCCAAGGTGATGTGGTATGCTCCTAAATACCACGGTTGAAACGTTTGTTCCAAAACAAAGAGCATGCCAAGGCGATGCGATGGCACAGAGAAGACCGTAAGAAAGACGGAAAGTTGAGAGTACCCGCTGACGGGTCGCAGTGGAGAAAAATCGAAAGAAAGTATGGGAAGGAGTTTGCAAATGACACAAGGAGCGTATGGTTTGGTCTAAGCGCAGATGGCATTAATCCTTTTGGGGAGCAGAACAGCAACCATAGCACCTGGCCTGTGACTCTATGTTTGTATAACCTTCCTCCTTGGTTGTGCATGAAGCGGAAGTTCATTATGATGCCAGTGCTCATCCAAGGCCCTAAGCAACCCGGCAACGACATTGATGTGTACCTAAGGCCATTAGTTGAAGAACTCTTATAACTGTGGAATGGAACAGGTGTACGTGCGTGGGATGAGCACATGGGGGAAGAATTTGACCTAAAGGCGTTGCTGTTCGTGATCATCAATGATTGGCCTGCTCTCAGTAACCTTTCAGAACAGACAAACAAGGGATACCGCGCATGCACGCACTGTTTGGACGATACCGACAGTATATATTTGGCTAATTGTAAGAAGAATGTGTACCTGGGACATCGTCGATTTCTTCCGAGCAGGCATCCCGTAAGAAAGAAAGGCAAGCATTTCAAAGGTGAGGCGGATCACCGGACGAAGCCTCGCCACCATACTAGTGCTGATGTACATGATATGGTCAAGGATTTGAAGGTGGTCTTTGGAAAGGGTCCTGGTGGACAACCTGTTCCGAATGATGCTGACGGACGCGCACCCATGTGGAAGAAGAAATCTATATTTTGGGACCTGCCCTACTGGAAAGACCTAGAGGTCCGCTCCGCAATCGACATGATGCACGTGACGAAGAATCTTTGTGTGACCCTGCTTGGCTTCTTGGGCGTGTATGGGAAGACAAAAGATACACCTGAGGCACGAGAGGACCAGCAACATATGCACGGAAAAGACGGCATACATCAGGGTCATGCAAGCTACGCTCTTACCAAAGAGGAGAAGTAAATCTTCTTTGAATGCCTCCTCAGTATTAAGGTACCGTCTGGCTTCTCGTCGAATATAAAGGAAATAATAAACATGGCAGAGAAAAATTTCCAGAACCTAAAGTCTCATGACTGCCACGTGATTATGACGCAATTGCTTTCGGTTGCATTGAGGGGGCTTCTACCGGAAAACGTTCGATTAGCCATTGTGAAGCTATGTGCATTTCTCAATGCAATATCTCAGAAGGTAATCGATCCAGAAATCATACCAAGTTTAGAGAATGATTTGGTGCAATGTCTTGTTAGTTTCGAGTTGGTGTTCCCACCATCCTTCTTCAACATCATGACGCACGTCCTAGTTCACCTATGCGAAGAGATTAACGTTTTGGTTCCTGTATTTCTACACAATATGTTTCCCTTTGAGAGGTTCATGGGAGTCTTAAAGAAATATGTTCATAACCGTGCTAGGCCAGAAGGAAGCATCTCCAAGGGCCGTCAAAATGAGGAGGTCATTGAGTTTTGTATTGACTTTATTCCTGACCTTAAACCGATTGGTGTTCCTGAATCGGGGCATAAGGGCAGACTGGATAGAAAAGGCACGCTAGGAGGGGAACAAATAATATGTATGGACGGGCATTCTCTCACTGAAGCACACTACACAGTTCTACAGAATTCCGCCTTGGTGGCTCCGTATATGGATGAACACAAGAATTTGCTACGCTCCAAACACCCGGAGCGGTCTGATGACTGGATTACACGTGAACAAACCAGGAGTTTCGCCAGTTGGTTGCAGACACGTACCATGCATGACACCTCTATTTAAGATGACCTGTACTTGTTGTCCCAGTTACCATCTTCGAATATAATGACTTTCAAAGGGTACGAGATAAATGGTAATACATTTTACACGATCGCCCAAGATAAGAAGAGCACCAACCAAAACAGTGGTGTCCGCTTTGATGCAGAAACCAAGACGGGAAAGGAAACATATTATGTTTATATACAGGACATATGGGAACTTGACTATCGACGTGGTTTGAAGGTCCCTTTGTTTTGGTGCAAATGGGTCAATATGACACGAGGCGGGGTAACGGAAGACCCGCAGTACAGAATGACAACAGTGGATCTCAACAATCTTGCGTATACAGACGAACCATTCGTCCTAGCCAATGATGTGGCACATGTTTTCTATGTGAAGGACATGTCTACTAAGCCAAGAAAAAGAAAAGATAAGGAAGCAAATGCATCGTACGATGAGCCAAAGCGGCACATAGTTCTTTCTGGGAAGAGAAACATCATGGGAGTGGATGACAAGACGGACAAGTCAGAAGATTATGAAAAGTTTGATGAAATTGCTCCATTCACAGTGAATATTGACCCGAGCATCCCGTTAAATGATGAAGATTTTCCATGGTTACGGCGCAAAGGGACACACGCGAAGAAAAAGTTTCACACCCAAAGATCTGGGATATGATCGGCTTCACTATCATCACTTTCTTCTGTGTTTCACACCCAGAAGGGAATCTCTGTAATAGTTAGGGTAGTTAATTATGTGTTTTGGCATTTGAAACGCGAAGAAATTTTATCTGCAAACAAATTCTTTCATGCCTTTACCGATTTTTAAAGTTAAGTTATTCACAAACTAGTGATTCACACTAATTTCAAATAATTCAAAATTTAAACTATTCAAATTTGAAAACTACGGTCACTAACATAAAGTTTGTAATTTTTTGTACCTAAAGCAAAAATATTCACAAAGAAACTCTAAATACACAAAAAAACAACTCAAAAATAAATAAAGCAAAAAAATAAAAAAAGCCCGCCTACTAGGCCAGAGCGGCATGCATACGACTAGAAACCCAACCTGTTGTTGTTGGGCCAGGATGCAGGCCCGTAAAGGCCCAGTAGGCCAACAGGGCAGCACAGAACATGTAGGCCCAGTAGGCCTGCTTTGGAGAGGAGCTCGAGAGAGCTACTGCACGGGGGTTTATAAACCAGTGCGGTCGCCCCTCGGCTAGCGAGGTGGGACTAAACTTGCGCACCGCACCTGCGCCAGCGCACCCCTTTAGTATCGGGTCGTGGCACCAACCGGTACTAAAGGGGGGCCTTAAGTACCGGTTGGAGCCACCACCCGGTACTAAAGGGGGTCGCTTCCCGCCGCTTGGCCTGGCCAAAACAGGCCTTTAGTACCGGTTGGTGGCTCCAACCGGTACTAAAGGCCCCTCCTATATAAACAACACTTACAAAAATTTCAGTTTCTCATCTGCTTCTTCTCCTCTGCACCGTCGCCCGCCGCCCCCGTACGTCTCCATCCCTCGTCGCCACCCCCGTCGCCGCCCCGTTCCCGTCGTCGCCACCCCGTCGTCCCCGTCCCTGTCGTCC
>NC_041382.1:634616939-634652766 GCF_002162155.2 Triticum dicoccoides | reverse complement strand
CCCCGTCGTCGCCGCCCGGCCCATACGTCCCCGTCCCCGTCATCGCCGCCCCGTCCCTGTCCCCGTCGTCGTCATCCCCGTCGTCGCCGCGCCCGTCGCCGTCCCCGTCGCCGCCCCCCGTTGCCTCTCGCCTCGCCGGTGAGCGCGCACACACACACACACACATTTTGTTTTTTAGTTATACAAATAGTTAGAAATTTTTCTGTTTTTTAGAAATTGTTAGAAATTTTTCTGTTTTTTAGAAATAGTTAGAAATGTTAGAATTGTTAGAATAGTTAGAAATGTTAGAATTGTTAGAATTTTTTTTTCTGTTTTTTAGTTATAGAAATAGTTATAAAAAAGTTAGAATTGTTAGAAATTTTTCTGTTTTTTAGAAATTGTTAGAAATTTTTCTATTTTTTAGAAATAGTTAGAAATGTTAGAATTGTTAGAATAGTTAGAAATGTTAGAATTGTTAGAATAGTTAAAAATGTTAGAATTGTTAGAAATTTTTCTGTTTTTTAGTTATAGAAATAGTTATAAAAAAGTTAGAATTGTTAAATTTTTTTCTGTTTTTTAGTTATAGAAATAGTTATAAAAAAGTTAGAAATTTTTCTTTTTTTTAGTTCTAGAAATATTAGAAATGTTATAGAAATGTTAGTTATATAGAAATGTTAGAAATTTTAGTTATCAAAATCCAATCATTAAAAAAATGTTACTTTTTGCGGGCATATAGCTAGTATTTGTTCTCGACGATGCCCGGCCCGCATCCTCGCCCTTGACCCGTCCGCGACGACGTCCGACTGACCCATGTCCGGGACTGGGCTCCGCCGGGCTGGCACTGGGAGGTGCTGCCTGGAGGGGCGCGCCGCTTGATGAGGAACCCGGCCCCGGGTCCCGTCGTCGACCCTGATCTCATTTGGTGGCGTTCGCGTGGGCTAGTTTCGGTGCGGAGGTAGCCGGCCCCGCCGGAGGTGGTACCTCGCCGTGTCAGGGAGGAGGACGAGCACGTCCATCGCTACATGGTTGCGTTAGAGGGCGGCAGGTTCTCCAATACCTGGCAGTTTCTTCAGGGATCTCATTTCAGCTATGATCCTGTGAGGGTTCCTTCTCTTTGGGTGTCCACCGCCCCGCGCCGCAGGAACCGCGAGTGTCCTAGATTCTTCTATAGTATTCGATCTTTATTAGCTACCTAGCCAGTGATGTACTCGATATATAATATTCAAGACGATGTATTCGAGATTATATATTATTCGAGATGATGTATTCGAGATTATATCTATTATTAGAGATGATGTATTCGAGATTATATCTATTATTTGAGACGATGTATTTGAGATTATATCTATTATTCGAGACGATGTATTCGAGATTATATCTATTATTCGAGACGATGTATTCGAGATTATATCTATTATTCGAGACGATGTAATTTGAATACTAAATTGTTTTATATTTCTTTTGGCATAGTTAAATAAAAGCTATGGTGGACAATACCGACAGAGAGGGAGAACAGACCATGTTCGATATAATACGCGGGCCATATGATGATCAGAATGAAGAAGATTATGACGGCTCCGAATTTCTAAACAACACCGGAGAGGGTGATATGATATGCGATCGCGACGACCGAATTGATGAAGTCATGAACTACGATTATGACAACACCGGAGAGGTATATATATTTATATAAGCAGGCATCTGGTGATCATCACATGTTTTAAATGAGTTGAAGATATATTAATGAATCAATCTTTCTTCTTTTAGCCATCCGGATCGAGCAAATCTTCAGGCAACAGGACGAAACGAGGCCCGAACAAAAAGTTGAAGGAGGGCGTAAAGTATAATATCGAGGCAATCAAACCTAATGGCGAACCATTAGCGCCTAAGAAGATTGCGGACAAGTTCGTTCGTCAGTGCGGAGTTCTTGTGAAGGACCAACTCCCGATCTCCCTTCAAGAATGGAGAGAGCTAGCAAAGCCACGTCCAGATCTTACTTTTGTCGACGACAGACAAAAAAGTCTGCTTTGGGATACTCTCATGGAACATTTCACCCTACCAGATCATTTCACAGAAGCAGATGTGCAGAAAGTCAAGGACGCTGCTCTTAGGAAGATGGCAGTTGCATTCAAGAACCACAAGAATCATGAATGGTACAAGCACGTCAAGGGAGGAAGGAAGACTCCAGTATTCGAGGGAACACTAGAGAATCAAAGTGCTCATTGGGACGATTTCGTGAAATTCAAGGATTCAGAATTATCTAAGGAACGGTCAAGAATAAACAAGGCCAATGTCGCAAAAAAGGATAAGTTCCATAAGCTGGGGTCAGGTGGCTATGCGGCGGGAATGCCTAAGTGGGATAAGTCTGAGAAAGAGATGCTGGATGCAAGTGTCACTCCAGAAACATTGAGCTGCCCCCCCCCTAGGTGCAGGACTTGGTTCTATGCACATGGGGGGGAGTTGGACCTGAAGACAGGCAAAGTTTCCAAGAAGGCATGTCTAGACGGAGCCGGAGATAAGCTACTTGTTGCAATAGAAGAGGCTCGATCCGGGTTGTTCGAGCCCAACAGAGAGAACGACGAGCTTACGCGTGCCCTGGGAAATCCTGAACACCCGGGAAGAACATGAGGCATGGGCGCTATTCCGTGGTATGAGGGGTTTTCAGACTGGAACGCCGACTACAGAACCCGTGCGAGAAAGAAGATTGCGGAGGAGAAGAAGAGGAAGATGGAGGAGGAGCAGAGGAAGCTCGACTATGAACGCCTTCAAGGCCTAGAATCAGCGCACGCGGACTTGGCAATCAAATTCCAGCGGCAGCAGGAGCAGATCGACTCACTTAGCCAGCAAAGGGGGTCTCAGCAGCTGCAGCAGCTAGCGGATGATCCAGCATTGGATACCACCGCCCCATCCATGCTGAGAAGCAGCGTGGGTTCTGCCCCGTTTGACGCAATGTTGGATAGATACCCCATGGATGACATCGCGGAGAACTCTAACCGCGAGCTACACTTCAAAATTAAGAACATATCCTTGAAGGTGGCGGACGGCGTTGCTTATACAAATTCCCCCGATGCAACCTTCCATTGCAACCCGATTCCAGCAGGCTATGCTCGTGTCGTAGTTGATGAGGTGGTGGACCAATATTCGGGGCTAGAGCTTGACATTCCTGGAGGTGACGAGGAGCACACACTCGGAGATGCCAAACATCGTATCATCCTATGGAGAAAGGATTGCATCATCTTTCAAAGGCCACCGACACCGCGTCACCCGACTCCTCGTCGAAGTCCGCCACCGAGTCAGCAGACTCCGCTCCTCCAAGTCCACCAACGTGTGAGGCCACTCCTCCTCCTCCAAGTCCGGCAAAGTGTCGGGCCACTCCTCCTCCAAGTACTACACAGCGTCAGACGTCCACTCCTCCTCCAAGTCCGGCACAACCTCAGGCCACTACAAGTTCGGCACAGCTTCAGGCCACTCCTCCTCGTACAACTCAGCCCCATTAGCCGTCTCCGCCGCCTCAGCAATCGCAGAAGAGACACCCCGCAGCTATGGTGCGTAGCGGTACGAGTTGAGGTCATAGTACAGGAAGTACAGGCGGAGGCAAGCGATATAAATATGGTCCAAACCTCACTACTCCTCTTCCTGAGAGGGCTTATGACAGGACCGAGGAGCAAACCAATGCCATAGTGCGGGCAGAAGTCGACGCCCATTTTGGACCAAAACCGCCACCGCCGCCAAGGGAGAAAGTGCCTGTGGAAGTAGTTGACCACTTCATTCGTATGGCTCAACCACCAGCTCCTAAGCCTGTTGACACAGACTATGAGCGCCAGGAAGTTACATCGACAACGTCTACAGAAGGAGGCGAGCTCGAGCTCGAGCAAACAACAAGCAGCTGTCAAAAAATGCGGGAAAACCGTTGCCCAGCTGGGAGAACAGGCGGCACAATCGACCCCCCCGCTTGTTGTGCCGCCAACAACACGTGACAGTACGTGCGCCCAATATTATTGTGGCCAAACAGTTTACGTTCCCGAGGTGGGGGATGTGGTAATAACCCAGGAGCATATAATGTAGGCTGAAACTCTCAAAATCATTGTTGGACAACTCCTCGAGATCGAGGACATGCCTGTGCTTACAGAGGAGGAAATAAAACGGAAATATGCCCGGGGCCAACCTTTGGTCAAGCCAGAAGAGGTCAAGAAGCTCCCAACAAGAATGTATGAATTGCATCAATGGTACATGGACATTACCAAGAGATCCGATCGAGAGTCCCTCATGGTGCAAGTCAAGAAGGATCATTACTACCATGAGAAACCTGTGACCGTTGAGTATTCTGAACTGTTTCAGTTATACAATCAAGACGCATTCGACAAATCTATCGTCAGTTGCTATTGTCTGTAAGTGATTTCTTTCTGTAATTTAAGTTTCAAGCTAGCTGTAGTGATCCTTTTGATCAATCATTACCTGTAATTATCCTCACTATATTCTTTTCTGTGGTATTATGCAGGATGAAGATGTATGAAATGAGAAAAGGTGGACGCTATGGCATTGGGTTCATTGACCCAAACACCGTTAATGAATACACATGGACAATAAACAAGCATCATGAAAAGCAGGTAGAGGATAGCATGCTAGAGTTCTTGAAGCGCCTCAAATACAATGAAGATATACTACTTCCTTACAACTTTTAGTGAGTCACACTTTCTTGTACTACAAATTCTCTGTTTTTGCCTACTAGCTAGCTACATGTTTTTGCTTACATATGCCCGCTTAATTAAGACATGCAAACGTGTGTGCATGCAGATTTCACTGGATCTTGTGTATCATTAAAGTTGACGCCGGAACAGTTCAAATACTGGACTCACTACTCAAAGCAAATAGTGACTATAACATCTTGTTTGGGATAGTCAACATGTAATTTCAATCATTATTAACTATATATCTCGGCCTATTTAGTTCGTCATTTCATGATATGAACTATTTAATAACCCCTTTATTCATTTTCTTTGTCGGCGGGCAGGGCTTGGGCAAGGTTCATCAGTGTCACGGAAGGCGAATGGAAACGACAGCTGAAATGGTTTTGACCCAAGGTAAGTAATTAAGTAGTACTAGCTAGCTAGCTAGTTGCCATCTCTTTAATTATCATGCTTGATTAATTATTAATTATCTGATCAAATTAAATTCCATTCTCGTAATAAAGGCCCTGAAGCAGGTGCGGGGGACTAATCTGTGTGCATTCTGCGTTTGCGAGAACATTCTCATGATGGCGTCCGAAAGGAGCAGATCTCAAAGACAAGAATGGGTACGCTTGTCAGAACACTATTCACAATTTTTACACCATTATCGATATCTAGTCACACAACTAATACACATGCATATTGATCTTCTTCTTAACAGTTCAAAGAGGTGCGGGACAAGCTCCTAGAAACGGAGCGCGTAGAAGCACTTCAAGAGGAAATAGCGGGATGTTTCCTCGACCAGGTCATAAATCCGAAGGGAGAATACTATTACCCGCTACCGCCCCCATCGACCAGGTCATGAACCACTTCCAATTGTCATCGTGCTCCGAAGGCACCAATTAGGCTAATGCCACTAGCTCCGAAGGCAACATGCTTATGTAGGAGAAATTGTATATAGCTATACATGTGTGTATGTGTGAATTAATATGGTGGTTTGTGAGACATTGATGATATATATATGATTGGTTCTACTAGAAATTCTATTTATATATATATATATGCATAACGTGTACAATGTGTACTATCGTAAAATACCAGCAAACGAAAAAGAATTAAAATGGAAAACACAAAATTAAATGAAAATGAAATCATAAAAATAAAAAAAAAACCAAACATTTTAGTACCGGTTGGTGTTATCAACCGGTACTAAAGGGCTCCCGGCCCCCGGAGCTGGCTCGTGCCACGTGGTTGCCCTTTAGCACCGGTTCGTGCTGAACCGGTACTAAAGTGGGGGGGCCTTTAGTGACCACACTTTAGTGCCGGTTATGGAACCGGCACTAAAGGGCCTTACGAACCGGTGCTATTGCCCGGTTCTGCACTAGTGAAATTTAACCAATGAGACCAACTGCGGCAGAAGAAAAAATTATATAAACTATATATAGTTCAAATCTACTCATTGTTTTGCAAAACAAATGAAAAGTACATATCTACTAGCTTGAAGTCAGCCTTTTATGATTATGAAGATCAAAGGTCTCAATAATTATGAAACTTATGCTTGATCAACTTCAGGTCTCATGGTTGTTTATTCGTCTCTTCTTAATAATGTATTCAGAACTGACTAATCTTACAAGCCGTCACTCCATAGATTTGTTCCTAGTTAACTACTAATGTGTAGTTTATCCAATTCTTCTACCTCTATATCTATAGTTGTAAAAGGCACAGGCTAATCTAATGTCGTTGAAAACAGTTTGAAAAAAAAGTATCAAAAATAACACTTCTTTTCCTCATCTTGCCGATGATCATTTACACTGGTCACTGGCCAGCAATGCTCCCATGGTCCATTGATCGCCGCCCGCCAGTTCCCTTCCTATGTCATGCGTCTCCCTTGTGGAAGCACTTCAACATGTGGGAGGCATCGAATGGATCGCAGCAGGCGGTAGGCTGTTGGGGAACGCAGTATTTTAAAAAATTTACCTACGATCACACAAGATCTATCTAGGAGATGCATAGCAACGAGATGCGAGAGTGTGTCTACGTACCCTCGTAGACCGAAAGCGGAAACGTTAAGTAACGCGGTTGATGTAGTCGAACGTCTTCGCGATCCAACCGATCAAGTACCGAACGTACGGCACCTCCGCGATCTTTACACGTTCAGCTCGGTGACGTCCCTCGTACTCTTGAGCCAGCTGGGCCAAGGGTGAGTTTCTTCAGCACGACGGTGTGTTGATGATGATGATGATGAAGTTACCGACGCAGGGCTTCACCTAAGCACTACGACAATATGACCGAGGTGGAAAACTATGGAGGGGGCACCACACACGGCTAAAGATCAACTTGTGTGTATATGGGGTACCCCCCTCCCCCGTATATAAAGGAGGGGAGGAGGGGGCCGGCCCGCCACAAGGGCCGCGTCCAAGAGGGGGAATCCTACTCCTAGTAGGAGTAGGTTCCCCCCTTTCCTAGTCCAACTAGGAGAAGAAGGAAGGAGAGGGAGAGGGAGAGGGAAAGAGGAGCCACGCCCCCCTCCTCTTGTCCTATTCGGACTCCCCTTGGGGGGGGCACCTCCTGGCTGCGGCCCTCTCTCTCCCCTAAGGCCCACTAAGGCCCATAACTTCCCCGGGGGTTCCGGTAACCCTTCGACACTCCGGTTTTATCCGAAACTATCCAGAGCACTTTCGGTGTTCGAATAACATGATCCAATATATCAATCTTTATGTCTCGACCATTTCGAGACTCATTGCCATGTCCGTGATCACATCCAGCACTCCGAACAACCTTCGGTACATCAAATCACATAACTCACAATACATATCGTCATCGAACATTAAGCGTGCATACCCTAGGAGTTCGAGAACTATGTAGACATGACCGAGACACATCTCCAGTCAATAACCAATAGCGGAACCTGGATGCTCATATTGGTTCCTACATATTCTATGAAGATCTTTATCAGTCAAACCGCATAACAACATATGTTGTTCCCTTTGTCATCGGTATGTTACTTGCCCGAGATTCGATCGTTGGTATCATCATACCTAGTTCAATCTCGTTACCAGCAACTCTCTTTACTCGTTCCATAATGCATCATCCCACAACTAACTTATTAGTCACATTGCTTGCAAGGCCTATAGTGATGTGCATTACCGAGAGGGCCCAGAGATACCTTTCCGACCATCGGAGTGACAAATCCTAATCTCGATCTATGCCAACTCAACAAACACCATCAGAGACACCTGTAGAACATCTTTATAATCACCTAGTTATGTTGTGATGCTTGATAGCACACTAAGTGTTCCCCCGGTATTCGGGAGTTGCATAATCTCATAGTTATAGGAACATGTATAAGTCATGAAGAAAGCAATAACAATAAACTAAACGATCATAGTGCTAAGCTAACGGATGGGTCTAGTCCATCACATCATTCTCAAATGATGTGATGTCGTTCATCAAATGACAACACATGTCCATGGCTAGAAAACTTAACCATCTTTGACTAACGAGCTAGTTAAGTAGACGCATACTAGGGACACTCTATTTGTCTATGTATTCACACATGTACTAAGTTTCCGGTTAATACAATTCTAGCATGAATAATAAAAATTTATAATGATATAAGTAAATATAAATAACAACTTTATTACTGCCTCTAGGGCATATTTCCTTCAGTCTCCCACTTGCACTAGAGTCAATAATCTAGATTACACAGTAATGATTCTAACACCCATGGAGTCTTGGTGTTGATCATGTTTTGCTCGTGAGAGAGGCTTAGTCAACGGGTCTGCAACATTCAGATCCGTATGTATCTTGCAAATCTCTATGTCTCCCTCCTTGACTTGATCGCGGATGGAATTGAAGCGTCTCTTGATGTGCTTTGTTCTCTTGTGAAATCTGGATTCCTTTGCCAAGGAAATTGCACCAGTATTGTCACAAAAGATTTTCATTGGACCTGATGCACTAGGTATTACACGTAGATCGGATATGAACTCCTTCATCCGGACTCCTTCATTTGCTGCTTCCGAAGCAGTTATGTATTCCGCTTCACACGTAGATCCCGCCATAACGCTCTGCTTAGAACTGCACCAACTGACAGCTCCACCATTCAATATAAATATGTATCCGGTTTGAGACTTAGAGTCATCCGGATTGTTTTCAAAGCTCGCATCGACGTAACCATTTACGACGAGCTCTTTGTCACATCCATAAATGAGAAACATATCCTTAGTCCTTTTTAGGTATTTCAAGATGTTCTTGACCGTTGTCCAGTGATCCACTCCTGGATTACTTTGGTACCTCCCTGCTAAACTTATAGCAAGGAACACATCAGGTCTGGTACACAACATTGCATACATGATAGAACCTATGGCTGAGGCATAGGGAATGACTTTCATTTCATCTCTATCTTCTGCAGTGGTCGGGCATTGAGTTTGTCTGAACTTCACACCTTGTAACACATGCAAGAACCCTTTCTTTGCTAGATCCATTTTGAAGTTCTTCAAAACTTTATCAAGGTATGTACTTTGTGAAAGTCCAATTAAACGTCTTGATGCCCAATATATAAGCAGCTTCACCGAGGTCTCTCATTGAAAAATTCTTATTCAAGTATCCTTTTATGTTATTCAGAAATACAGTATCATTTCCGATCAACAATATGTCATCCACATATAATATCAGAAATGCTACAGAGCTCCCACTCACTTTCTTGTAAATACAGGTTTCTCCAAAAGTATGTATAAAACCATATGATTTTATCACACTGTGAAATAGTATATTCCAACTCCAAGATGCTTGCACCAGTCCATAAATGGATCGCTGGAGCTTGCACACTTTGTTAGCACCTTTTGGATCGACAAAACCTTCTGGTTGCATCATATACAACTCTTCTTTAATATATTCATTTAGGAATGCAGCTTTGACATCCATTTTACAAATTTCATAATCATAAAATGCGGCAATTGCTAATATGATTCGGACGGAGTTAAGCATCGCTACGAGTGAGAAGGTCTCATCGTAGTCAACTCCTTGAACTTGTCGAAAACCTTTCGCAACAAGTCAAGCTTTGTAGATAGTAACATTACCGTTAGCGTCAATCTTCTTCTTGAAGACCTATTTATTCTCTATGGCTTACTGATCATCGGTCAAGTCAACCAAAGTCCACAGTTTGTTCGCGTACATGGAACCCATCTCAGATTTCATGTCCTCAAGCCATTTTGCGGAATATGGGCTCATCATCACTTCCTCATAGTTCGTAGGTTCGTCATTGTCAAGTAACATGACCTCCAGAACAGGATTATCATACCACTCTGGTGCGGATCTTACTCTGGTTGACCTACGAGGTTCGGTAGTATCTTGGTGAGAAGTTTCATCATCATCATCATTAGCTTCCTCACTAATTGGTGTAGGAATCACTGGAACTGATTTCTGTGATGAACTACTTTCTAGTAAGGGAGAAGGTATAGTTACCTCATCAGGTTCTACTTTCCTCCCACTCACTTTGTTGGGGATATAGCTATCAGTTATGACCCGCCCAGGAGGGGCCGGGTCAACCCCAATGGCGGGTTACAAAGGAAGCCCAGTAAACATTAAGATGATAGTTCATTAAATTTTATAGAAGGCCCAACGGGCCTGAAGGTGGCTTAAGGCCTGATATTGTGAACCGCCGTATGTAAGGAAAGACTTGTAAAGAAAAGGCATGTAAAGGAAGTCACCGAGCCGGACACGAGTATGAGCCTACCGGGACCCTGTAGGCCACCGGGCGTCAACCTGTGTATATAAAGGGATGACCCGGTGGCGGCTTAGGACAAGAAACAACAGATCGATTACCAAGCCGGCGAGTTGAGCCTCTTGGTGATCGAAACCCCAGCAATATCAACCCCAACTAGACGTAGGCTTTTACCTTCATCGTAAGGGGCCGAACTAGTATAAAACCCTCTCGTGTCCTTTGTCCCAATTAACCCCTTTAAGCTTCCTAGTTGCGATGGCCCTACGAATAAGTCCTTTCGCTAGGACATCTGCCGTGACAATTCCACGACAGTTGGCGCCCACCGTGGGGCCAGCGCACGGTGGATTTGAGTTCTTGAAGGGCAACTTCGAAGGGCTCAAGGGATACGCTGTGGGCCGGATGACCAAGATTTGTCGCGGCAAGCTCTACATCGACGACGAAGGCTGGGGCCCCGAGGCCGTCTCAATTGAGTACGGGTACCGGGTCCCCTTCGGCGGAATTCACGTCTTCATCAGCCGGATCAGCGAGTCAGACCCTGAGCCGGACGTCCACACCAACCTCATCGAAATGGCTCGGCGCGTGAGTACCACCCGTGTTCAATCTGTCGTGAAGCATGCCTTCATAGGCTGCGTCCACGGCGGTGAATACTCTGAAGGATCGGTGGAAGGCGGTGAGACATCCGTCTGTTCTGACACGGCATCATCAACGGGTGAGACGGACTCTTTGTACCAGCTGCAGGATGGCATGCTTGGGGGCTGTTCCGATGGCAGCAGTATTCTGGACCCCCTTGAGCCACTGAATTGGGTCGAAGTCTTCATGGCAGGAACACAGCGCGGGCAGAACTCCACAGCAGCAGCAACAACAGCTACCGGGTCGGCCGTGGCCGGGTCAGGAGACCCCGCGCGCCCCCCGGCTCAGATTCTAATGGACCTCATGGATAAATTGACGACTCTGTTGACTGCCGTGGTAGAGCCGGCGGATAAAGCCCAGCATGACGCAGAGGTGGTACGCGTTCGTGAGGAGATGGTGCAAGCTAAGGAAAATCTGGCCGCAGAGGAAGTCAGGATGGCATCCGAACGGGTGGCTTTGCACGTTCGGGCTCAGCAGCTTCAAGCAGAGACTTTCCGGCTCTTGGTGGATCTGAACGCGTCAAACGAGGTCATGAGGAGAAGGCATCAGAAAACTCAATCACGTCTTCCTCTGACGCTTGATCCTAGGAATCTTTTCCATACACCCGGGGGCGGGGGAAGCAACATGCCAGAGGCACCCCGGATCACAACACCCGGCGCACCAGTCCAACTCCATACCATGGAACTACCTCGTGTCAATACCACTCCGCCTCATTATGTCCTGACGTCGCCGGGTCACTTATCCAACCCTTTGGAAAACCTCATCGCATCGTCGGCTCGTTTGGCGGCTCTCCCGATGGAAGGTGACTCGCCGGCGGCAGTTGAGACACGGAGGGTAAGAGAACTTCTTCAAACAGTTCTAGCGCAGCAGGATGCGTACTCCTACAGTCGAGACAGGATCCATTCAACTCCTCATCCAAGCCGGAGCCCGAGCTACAGTAGGCACATAGAGTCCGCAGACATGTCAAGCAATGCTCAACGCCACAACCGGCCGCACAGGCATGAGCCGGTACGGGCCGGAGCCCTTAACTTGGCGGATCAGGAGAGGATTCGACAAGAGGTAGAACGAGCAGTTAAAATGGCAGCAGATCAGGCGGCTCAACAAACTTTTCCGGCTTATCCAGCAACCTCGGTCGAGGCAGGAGTGGCCACAAGAACCGCAGGTGTTCCTTGCTTGGTGCCGGCCATACGTAATGAGCGTTTGCCGAAAGATTTTAAGGGGCCTCGTAAGGTGCCTAATTACATGGCTGACTTACAGCCCGGGGCTTGGATTGAGAGTTATGAGATGGCTATGGAGTTGCTGGAGGTCAGCGACGCAGCAATGGCCAAGTATTTCACCATGATGTTAGATGGGATAGCTCGTACATGGTTGAAAGGTTTGCCACCCAATTCTATCAGCTCATGGGCGGAGTTAAAGGCCCGGTTCATCCAGAACTTCAAAGACACGTGTAAGCAGCCTATGTCGATTGTGGATCTGACCAATTGCAAGCAAGAGGACGGTGAATCCACGACCCATTGGGCGCGCCGGGTCAAGGAGATAATACATTCATCTGATGAGATGGATGCCGGCTCAGCAGTCTTGATGTTGGAGAAAAATTGCCATTTTGAACCTCTGAAGCAGAAGCTGGGGCGACTCAAGCATGACTGCAATGACATGGGTCAGTTGATGGAGGCTCTCGTCAAGTATGCTGATTCTGATAGTACCAAAGACCCGGTGTCTGACAAAGAAAGGACAACAAAGGGAAAGAAGAACGGCAACGGCAAGGGTCACCAGCATAACCCGGCAAATCAAGGAGGTAATAAACGTAAGGCTGATGAGTTTGTCGCTAACACTAATGCGCATGGCAGAAATCAATGGCGCAAGGGCAGGTAACCCCCTCGGTCGGGCGGGTCAGGTCCCACCCTTGAGCAATTGTTGAATGAACCTTGTCCAAAGCACGACAACCGGGAGAAGCCAGCCACTCACCTATGGAAGGATTGTACAATCATGAAGGCATTTAAAAACTCAAACACGTTTGATGGAGGTCACGACCCAGGTGGTAGTTCAGGTGGAGGCAGTTTCAACGGCCCGGGCGCCGGTTCAGGTGGAGGCGGATTTCACGGTCAGGGCCATCCGGGTAACCAAGGAGGATATAATTCACAACCCAACCAAGGTAATCAGCAGCAACAATCTGGATATCAGAGCAACCCAAAACAATTGAGTAGTGGGCAATACCAAGTGTTCACCACTAGTTTATGTAAGAGGGACCAGAAGCTTCACAAGAGGGTCGTCAATGACGTTGAACCGGCGATTCCACATTACTTACGTTGGTCAAAGCAGCCTATTGTGTGGATCAGAGAGGATCACCCACCCCGGGTCGATAATCCGGGTCACTTGGCCTTCGTAGTGGCGCCTCAGGTTGGTGGATACAAATTCACTAAGGTACTCATGGATGGAGGCAGCATCATCAACATCCTCTACTATGAGACTTTCTGCCGGATGGGGTTGACTGATAAGAGTCTTAAACAATCCAACACTGTTTTTCATGGTGTGGTACCTGGCAAGTCGGCATACCCAGTTGGTAAGATTGAACTGGAAGTAGCCTTTGGAGATGAGCATGACTCCAGAGCAGAAAAATTAACCTTTGAGGTGGTTAAGATCAAAAGCCCATATCATGCTCTGTTTGGACGACCGGCTTATGCCAAGTTCATCGCTCGGCCGTGTTATGTATATTTGCAGCTCAAGATGCCCGGTTATAAGGGCACCATTACAGTACATGGGAGCCGGAAAATAGCCTTGGAGTGTGAAGAAGGTGATGCTGCCTATGCTGAGTCTGTTTGTGCAACAGAGGAGTTAAAGTTTTACAAGGATCACATTGACCCGGCAGACATGACGTCGTTAAAGAAACCAACAACAGAGCATGAGCCGGTGTTAAAGTTCAAATCAGCTGATGACACCAAGATGATTGACTTTGTGCCTGGCGACTCATCCAAGCAGTTTATCATCAGTGCAAACTTGGATCCGAAATAGGAAAGCGCGCTCATCGAGTTCATCCGTGAGAACCAGGACATATTTGCATGGAAACCTTCAGACATGCCGGGTGTCCCGAGGGAACTCGCTGAGCACACTCTAAATATTGATCCAAAATTCAAACATGTCAGACAGTTTCTCCGACGGTTCAATGAAGAAAGGCGCAAGGCCATTGGAGAAGAGGTGGCCCAGCTCGTGGCGGCCAGGTTCATTGTAGAAGTCTTTCACCCAGAGTGGTTAGCTAACCCTGTTCTTGTACTAAAACAGAAGGGCACCTGGCGTATGTGTGTGGATTACACCAATCTGAACAAGGCTTGTTCGGTTGATCCTTTTGCCCTCCCCCGTATTGATCAGATCATTGATGCTACGGCGGGTTGCGCACGTTTGAGTTTCTTGGATGCTTATTCAGGTTATCATCAGATTAAGATGGCGGTCAAAGATCAGGAGAAGATGGCTTTTATCACTCCTTTTGGAGCCTTCTATTATGTGTCCATGCCTTTTGGGCTTAAGAATGCCCAGGCGACTTACCAGCGGTGTGTGCATAATTGTCTTCATGATCAGATTGGGCGTAATGTTCATGCCTATGTGGATGATATAGTGGTAAAAATCTAGGAAGGAAGAAACTCTGATTGCAGATCTGAAAGAGACCTTTGATAATCTCTGGGTCTACAAAATGATGCTTAACCCGGCGAAGTGTGTTTTTGGAGTCCCAGCCGGCAAGCTCTTGGGTTTTTTTTGGGGTCCAACCGAGGTATTGAAGCTAACCCGGAGAAAATTAAGGCAATTACATCCCTGACCAAACCAACATGCATCAATGACGTTCAACGACTGGCGGGTCGTGTTGTTGCCTTGAGCCGGTTCATAAGCTAGTTAGGGGAGAAGGCGATGCCTTTGTATCAGATGATGAAGAAGACAGGCGATTTTGTTTGGAGTGATGCTGCGAACTCTGCTTTTGAAGATCTGAAGACACAGCTTGCTGAGCCACCGGTCCTTGCTGCTCCCGTTGAGAAAGAGTCGCTGTTGTTATATGTGGTCGCCCACTCACGAGCTATTAGTGTGGCTATTGTGGTGGAGCGCTAGGAGACTGGTAAGGAACATCTGGTTCAACGGCCGGTTTACTATGTCAGTGAGGTGTTAATTGAGTCCAAGCAATGATATCCACATTGGCAGAAGCTCGTATATGGGGTGTTCATGGCAAGCCGGAAGCTCAAATATTATTTTCAGGGTCATCCAATTACTGTGGTTGGCTCTGCTCCTTTGGGAGACATCATTCAAAATAGAGAAGCCACTGGACGAGTCGCCAAGTGGGCCATTGAGTTGGGTCTCATGGGTTGAAGTATGTACCATGTACTGCAATTAAATCTCAAGCACTGGTTGACTTCATTAATGATTGGACAGAAATGCAGATTCCAGAAGAGAAACCAGACAACACATATTGGACTATTCATTTTGATGGGTCCAGACAATTGGAAGGCTCGGGGGCTGGAGTTGTTTTAACCTCTCCTCGAGGTGACAAATTTTGTTATGTGTTACATCTGATGTTTCCTTGTACTAACAACGCAGCAGAGTACGAAGCCTTGCTCCATGGTCTTTGGGTAGCAAAAGAGATGACTTTGAGCTGGGTCAGATGTCTTGGCGACTTAGATTTAGTGGCTCAATAGGTATCAGGCAAGTGAGATCAAGGCCGGCCCTAGGGAGGGGCAGGGGGCGGCCACCCCGGGCCCCTCAAATCCAGGGGCCCCCTCCCAGGTTCGCAGGTAGCCTAGGCGATGCATGGATGCAAAAACGTAGTACGCTCAGATTACCATTTAGTCAACAGGTAGCCATGCACGTAGTAGCCCACGAGGTCACGACCAGTGCTCTTTTTCTCGCGATTGCAGGGGCCAAGGGGCCCTCGGGTGTAGCGAACAAAGATATTGGGCCTAGCCCAGCGCACGAGGGGCATGTTGTAGCATACGACGCCCACGCCAAACTCCAGTCCTAACGCAGCAAGACCATCGCCTTCATGCGGTCGCGGCGGTGGCGACCATGGAGAAGGAGCAGGCCTGTGGACTCACATCATGGGGCTGTGGTAAGATTGGATCGTCCTTTTTTGATCGAATCCAATGAGGTTCTATGCAGCCCCTGCCCCTGGTTGTATGGATTTTGAGATTTGCCGTTCCTTGCTCCCTGCCGAAAAAGTTGTAGTCACCATGAGCAGAATCCTTTACTTGGTATTACAAAATTAGGAGCCATGGCGTTATTGTTCGATTATGAATTAGTTGTTGTCGCTGTTGAATTGAATAGCAAGTCAAGTAAGTACCTTAGCCAATATGGTGTGTTTATGCAATGCACAGTTTATTGTTATAACTCGGTTATGATTGACACTTATGATTTAGTGTAGAAAATGTTAGTAGCACAAAATAGGTCCGAAGCACATGTTGGATTTTGAGTAATAAACATTATGTATACTTTGTAATTCAGAATCTAGAAAAATTGGCAAATGAAGTAAATGTGGTGGAGGATATAATAGCTACCAAATATGAAGCGAGATGGATATTCTACATAGTTATGTTCCTTGATCCTGAGACGATGTCTACTGAAAGATGACTAACCACTAAGGTGCGCCAAATTCTCTAAGAACTCGCTGCTTAACCTGATGATTAATTCTATGATTTTATAGCGCTGCTGCAAAAACTTATCTCAAAGCATTCAGATGGTTCCTTCCCTGTGGAAGATTTAAACTTAAATCTCCAATATCAAAGTGGATAGAAAATATGTAGATTGTATATTATTTTGAAACGTCTATCAAGGGGCCCCAGATTTTATTTTCGCCCCGGGCCCCCAAACTCTCAGGACCGGCCCTGAGTGGGATTCCAAGGATGCATGGTGGAAGTTGATAAATTCACTAAGTGGGTTGAGGCGGAGCCAGTGAGTAAGTGTGATGCGGCCACGGCGGTTCAGTTCATGAAAAAGGTGATCTTCCGTTTTGGTTTTCCACACAGCATTATCAGTGACAGTGGCACTAATTTATGCCAAGGGGCTATGGAGGAGTTTTGTCAACGTGAGCATATTCGGCTTGATGTTTCTTCCATAGCTCATCCTCAATCTAATGGTCAAGCTGAGAGAGCAAATCAGGAAATTTTAAAAGGTCTCAAGCCCCGGCTTATGGTTCCCTTACAGCGAACGTCGGGTTGTTGGGTAGAGGAGTTACCCTCAGTGTTGTGGAGTATCAACACCACACCTAACAGGTCTACATGTTACACACCTTTTTTCATGGTATATGGAGTAGAAGTAGTGTTGCCTAGTGACATCCCTCATGACTCGCCCCGTGTGGCGGCTTATGTTGAAGCTAATAATGAACAAGCCAGACAGGATGCGCTTGACTTGTTAGATGAAGAAAGAGACTTAGCAGCGGCTCAATCAACAATTTATCAACAGGACCTGCACCGTTATCACAGCCGCCGGGTTAAGTCCAGGACCTTTCAGGAAGGCGACCTGGTGCTCCGGCTCATCCAGGATCGGTCAGATGCACACAAGTTATCCCCACCTTGGGAAGGACCCTTTGTGGTCAGCAAGAACTTAAACAACGGGTCATATTACCTCATTGACGTTCGAGAGCACAAAGACTCGCGTAAGTCGGAGGAGGAGACCCCGCCGGCCGTGGAACATTGCTCAACTTCGACCATACTACACCTGAGCCACCGGCTCTCATCATGTACATACTTTAACATTGTATATACGATGATAAGCAATAAAGTAAGACCATCGGTCTCTTTTCTTTTCAAAGATTATGCATCTTTGTTATTTCTTATTTTCAAAAGACTATTAAGGACTTATGATCATATTCGAATCTAGCTGCAATATCATGGTCACTTGGGGGCTTCATGTTCAAACATAGGTCATATTTGAACCAAAGAGAACATAGCTGTTGTAACCCACTTGATCGGCTCAAGGCCAAACCCACTTGGGGGCTTCTTGATCGTATCCGAATCATAGCTTAACCCCTTTTGGGTCCGACTTGGACCGTATTCGAATCAGGGTCGTTAAAAACCTCTCAAGGTCATTTGGGGGCTTCCTGTTCAAACATAGGTCGTATTCGAACCAAAGAGAACATAGCTGTCGGTACCCTCTTGATCGGCGCAACGCCAAAGCCACTGGGGGCTATATGGTCGTATTCGAACCTTAGCTTAACCCCTTTGGTCCGTTTTACTGATCGTATTCGAATCAAAAGCCCTCAACCTTTTCAATACAAGGATAAATTATACTTATTATCTGTTGTTTACCTTCTAGATTTTGTTGTCTTCAATATTACAAATGATTAGCCTGGTCTTCTTCGTTGGCTCGACTATTTGACAACACAGCCACCAAGGTATAATGATCATTGAGTATTCATAAGCATTGAGTTCTCATAAAGTTTGAATTGTCAACTTCATTACCCGGATTATTCAAGCCGGTGGTCTAAGGATCAAAGGTACAAGTATGGCTATTACTTATACGCAATTGCCTGTTGTATTAACTAAAGAGTTAGTTTCAGCTCTTGTCCTTTATTTATGTATATCTGTTTCTGTTTTCCATTATGGTAAACGTATTGGCTATAAGCCGGGTGTTTTAAACCGTTTGGTTCTAAGTCGCCAAGCCAGTCTTTTATTTTGTCTCTACAGTAACAGAGTTCAAATATTACAAAAACAATCATCAAATACGATGCATATATTACCATCAGGACATATGAAGTCACACACAGTGTTTTATGCACGATGGCATAGGCAAGGCATTCCGTGTTTTCACATCTAAACTATTACAAGGCTTTTTATAAACCCATGAAGATGGCTATTGCTGCTCCCTTGCCGGTTCACCGCCCTCTATTGGCTGGAAGTTGGGTTTTGACCAGTTAAAACCATTCATGGCGACAAATTCTGCTTCTTCATCGATCAGGCCGGCCGGGTCAACTTCCGGGGCAAATGTATTTTCTCTTACAGGCGGGAGCAAATCTGTCACTTTATACGAGGGAGTTGCCATCTTCTTATTTTCAGCATCAAAACCCGGCTGATACTTGTCGATGTTGTTTTCATCTCCAAGAATAGTTACCTGAGCCCGGACTCCGCGCACGCAAGCCATGAAGACATCCTGTTCAAAGGGAGATCCGTCTTCCTTCACGGTGCGATAGCCTCTCGCCACATCCATCGGGTCTAGATCTGGCACCCAAGCCTTGGAGCGGCTCAGGGCAGTCAAAGCTCCGACTCTTGCACATGAGCGCTTCACTTCTTGGAACCTGGCGGGTAGGATTGACAGTTTCTTTAAGACGTCACTGAGCCGGTTGGGTCCTTGATTACTGTAACACCCCGAGAATCACCCTACAGTTATCTCCTGCCTAATGATGCCATGTCATCATAATCAAGTTGCTAAACCTCACTTTGATCCTAATCGAGTTCAAATTCATAGTTTAAAATAAAGTCAAAATAATATTTCTTCAAACAGAAAAAGAAAATGTTCGCAATGTTGCAAATAATCACTTAGTATTTTCAGGGAGAAACGTGCATTTAATGAAATGTTAAGTGCCCGAAAACAATTGAAAACAGGGACCAAATCAATATTTTAAGTGCCTTTTTTAATTATAAAAATTTCCAAACTTTTTCAAATAGCTCCCAAACGTTTGCGAAAGTGTATAAATTTGCAAAGTAAATTATGGGCAAATATTCATATATTGATAAAACTAGTTTACTATTAAACTTAAGTAAAAAAAAGAGAAAATGAAACAAAAATAGAAGGGAAAGACTCTCTGTTTAACTTAGGAGCTAATCCCCAATTAGAACAAGCCTCTTTGTTAGTTTATATATATATATATATATATATATATATATATATAGAAAGTCTATTTAATATCCAGGGTGAAGAATTAGTAATTCTTCATCCCGGTCAAACGACCCAGCCCCACCCAGCCGGCACGCAATTTGACTCCATCGCAGCCGCCCGCCCGCACCGCTCTCCAGCCGAGGTTTCTTTTTAGTAAATCCAGCCGAGGTAATTTATTCCCCCTGCCAACTGGTTTTTTACGATGCACTTTAGCCATTTTGGAGCTCACCCCACTCCCCACAATTTCTAAAACTATTGGGAGTGGAAACGGCGAGAGGTTTGGAGGTGAGCGGCGGTAGGTTTCGGCGGCGAGCCGACGGCAGTTGCGGGTGGATTTGGGTGTGGGCGACGCCGAAGGTGGCCCCGTTGGCTGGCTGCAGCATTTCCAGAGGCTTCCCGGCGTGTGGCAGCCTCGTCGCCTGGCGGCCGTGCCATGAGACCATGACCCGCCTCCACCCTCCGCTCCCTTGGTTGCGCTGGCGATGGCCCGGCCTGCCTTGCCATTCCCCGCCCCCGAGATCCTGCCATGTCCTGTCGTCATCGCACCGGCGCCAGAACCCATCCCACTTTTCTCTTTTTGTTGCGCACAGCAGTAGGAGGTCTCCGTTTGGAGCCAGGGTCGCGGCCCCCTACCTCCGACCAGCGAAAGCAGACCCCGCGTAAGATGCGCGGTTGCAGCAGCAACATCTATTCCACACCCTTACTTCTTCAACCAGCTGGACGAGGCTCCATGGCCTTCATGCCCTAGCTGCTGCCCTCTGGTCTGGTTTTTCTCGTTTCCTCTTTCCTTCTCTCCCTCTGTATGTGTGTGCATGCGTGCGTCTGTGTTCTTCTTATTAGTCATTACTAAAGTTTAGATTAATTGGTGTTATGCAGGACGAGTATTGTGCAGGAAGCCCAGGAGTCAATTTATATCTTATCTGACCATCTTAGATATTTCCTTATTTCTTAGGTTTGTGATTTGGCTTTGGCCTGTGTATAAGTTTATTCCCAATTAGGAATCCACTACTGTACCATGGTAGCATTTATCTCATTTTGAATCTCAAAGGTATTTTAGAAATCCCATATTAATCATTTAATTTATGACATAGTTGGATAATCATGAAACAAAATTTGTTGATTTGATGGTTGCAAACCTATATTTTTTCATCTTTCAAATGCCATGTAATGTTTCTCATAGGCTCGACATATACATATTGGCCTAAATCTGCATTTGTGTTTGGTTGTCTATCTAAATTTAGTTTCTTCCATTAATTTTGATGGTGTATTTCTCCCAGAACTTAGATATACAGTTGTTAGATGAATTTAATCGTAGAATGACGATCTTCTTTCCATGTCATGCAAAAACAGCAACCTTCTCTTTTTTATGTTGTTATTTAAAAAATGTTCCATGTATACTGTTGTTAGCTGAATTTAATCGGGGACTGATCTGGTTTCCATGCCAGGAGCATGTATTGATTTATTCTCCCATGGGAAGTATCTGCTCCATGCTCCAGTTTGGTCAAATTTAGTAAGAAATTCAGTTAGCTGAATTTAGATAGATTGCCCATATGCAGAGGTGAGGCATTGTATTTTTTATTTTGATCTCAGCCCCGTATTTATTTGTTTATTAGGGCATAGCTATCCTACAAGCTAAATACTCGTTTCAAGCCGAGATGATCTTGTCGCTACCTTCCCCTCTCCATAATACACGATCGCTAGTGACACCTGCATCAATGACGACGACTGCTTGGTTCTCTCCTGTAAGTATTCCTCCATCATCCTCTTTTTTCTCTTCCTCTTCCTCGTCTGAAAATATAGGTTCTGAGATTTCTATCTCTCCCAGGCTCCCCTCCTCCTGATTCTTTTATTGGGTTATGTTAGATGTTTGTAAAATTGACAAGAGTTTTTGGTAAAAAAATTACTTTTGTTTAGGCACCATGCCACTGCAAAGATTATTGTAGTACCTTCAATATTGCCCCCTCCTTTTTCTGCAAAATGTGTAAATGTAGTTAAGAGTACGGAAAACATGAGATCTTTGTTTGAAAAACCTTCAGACATCTTTGTTTTTGGGTATCAAAGTTCAGTGTTATTGCTGCTCTGACATAGTGTTTTCATGGTGAAAAAGTGGACTGCTAATGAAGAAATATAAATTTTGTCAAATGAGTAGAAAGTGTTTAAATTCAGCAACTGTCTACATTTCAACAAATAAAGTGATGTAAGGTATTCAGGTTTTTGCTACCAACGAGAATTTACATGAGTTTTGGCATTAACTTACTGCTTAATTGTTGTCGTGCTGATTGTTTCTCTTTGGTTTCAGAAGCATATGTACTGTTGGACTGTTCATAAACTATTTGACTACGGATTTCCATGGGATTACATCTCAATCTACCTAATGTTGATGCACTATCAAAACTAATTCAGTACTATTTTTGTCATATTTTTGGCTAAAATACCACCCATCCCTTGACTGTATGTTCTTTCATATGTACTATAATCTGGAAGCATAATTAAAATATTTTCTTTTAAGTTGATGGTCATTATTTTGCAGCTGAAGGTTTATATGATATGTGCATAATCGTATAAAAAGTATTCAACTACTTGTATGCACTAGTCGATTTTTTGAACAATGTTTGACTTATTAGTTCATCCGAAATAGACATGGACTCTGTCTCAATATTTTGTTTCTTCTCATATGCTATTTGTGGTCACCCCAAAATATTTTCCACTGAGATCAGGGTGCCATTTGGAAGCAATGCAAACCTTGCATGTATGAGCAATTTCAGGTCTCAATACTTTGATAGTGACATAAAGCTACCTATCGCCAACTTTTTGTGTTCAGATCTGAGACAAATAACCAAGAGAAAGGAAGAAGGCAAGGTATGTGCCCACTAACTCCTAACGAGGTAGGGCTATTGTTGGGAGCATTAGGCCACGGAAGCAATGTCCATATTTATGCTGCTTCTAGCAAGGTGGAGAAGATACTTTACCAGTCCTCAAAGCGCTCTATTCATATTTCCATACAGAAGGATCATTGTCAAGTAAAGATGAGTTGACTCCATTTTTGCCACACTCATCTCTCATGACTTCAATCGATTTCATTTTCTATGATGGAATTGATTCTGACAATAATGGCAACATGGCCAGAATACTTGCTATTGCTGGACCAAGGTGATGCTCTGATGCTTCTGTTGTTTCGTTGCACACATCCCTGTTGGCTATATCTCTTAGTTCATTGTGAATTATGACACTGCTTTCCGCATGAGATATATTGGTCACAATAAAATGTTAAACAACTCTACATTACAATGGATCTATGTCATGGGATGAATTCTCATCACAGGTGCGAGTAGTCCAGAAAGGATCTATGGGACATTCCATGGAAGTCATAACAGAAGAGGCGAATTCTATGCCAACCCTACTACCTCTTCTGTTATGATAAGAAACAAAATATTCACAATGGAGGAAAGACTAAAGATGACCCCTGGAGGAGCGAAGAATTCCGAAGATAATCCCACCAGGACAAAAGTGGTGATTGATATTGGGGCTGGAGATGATTCTTTTGTCAGATAGGAGGTTTCTGAGCTAGAGGAAATCCTGATTAGTTGAGTTATTTTGCAACTCAAAGAAATTTGTTAAAGTTATTTGCATAGAAGTGGTGTATGTGGTATATTAAAAATTCAGAAAATTTCTGATTTTATTTGGTTGGATTTTGGTGTATGCATGAACTTTCCTTCTTATTATAGTGTATTGCATCTTATTTTGGCCTGCACTGTGTTTCACTAAATTTTCACTGTAATCCGAGAATTTTAGAGTTTCAAGATTCAGAGATACGTATTTACCAAGACACATACTATCATATCAGAGCTGAATCAAGACACATACTATCATATTCTAATTACGCCAATAGAGCCACCAAATCAAATAGATAAGTAGAACTCACCTCACGGAGAACGCTGAAGACGCAAACTGAGAAGAAAGGAGTTCCTTCACATTGATAGTATTAAGATTTAAGAGAATATAGTGCATTCTGAATTGTCATATCAGCAATCTTTTTGTTTGTCGTCTATAACTATCAAGATGATCCGGTAGACAACCATCAGGCAGAATACTAGAGGAAGATACAAACAGGAAGAATATCTTAATAATCCAAGAAATAAACACGATTTTTCTTGGATACACTCAACAAAGATACTTGTTGACAAG
Source organism: Triticum dicoccoides (assembly GCF_002162155.2). Classification (NCBI taxonomy): domain Eukaryota; kingdom Viridiplantae; phylum Streptophyta; class Magnoliopsida; order Poales; family Poaceae; genus Triticum; species Triticum dicoccoides. The sequence goes on along the minus strand of NC_041382.1, from coordinate 634,628,742 downwards.
CCTATCACAATCTGCTAAAAAACATACACAAATTAGAACAAATTTCCAGTGGTACTTCTACAAGGAAATTCAACAAGCTCTCACATGGAACAATTTTATCGATAGAATATTTCAAAAGGTAAATGCATTGCACCCCAATCAAGTATTCACTATACATCATGAAAAAGATTACGGTGAAATCTTTGCCTTATTGTTACAATTTTTGCTATTTGTCAGAGTGAATCACCAAAGAAGAGCTGAATGACATGTTCAATTCATGGCGTAAAAATTTAGAGTTCTTCAACTTCTTATGGCACTGGCAGCTTCAGTTGGGCTTCTGAATTCGCGGCGATCATCGACAGGTTGAGCTACTGCACGTGCTTGTGGTTGTGCTTGTTCTCATAGGTGACATGCATGATCCCGGCATTACCGCAATACAACACCATGTGCTTCTTCCCAGCGTAGTCCTTGATGCTGCTGCATCTGTAGAACCCCCATGCACTATATTAGTTCATACTGAATCACTTTATTTAGTTAGCACCTAAAATGAAAGGGTGCTCATCTCATCTTATGCTAAGTAATATGCATGAAACCCCTATAGCATAATGCTGATGGGTCAAACATCTGAAGCTTTGGTAATATGAATGCCCAACAGTTTCAAGAAAGAAATCAACACATAGATAATTGGAGTAAGAAATGAAACTGTGGTGTTTTCCATTAAAATTTCCTTTAGTGAAAACATTCTAGGCAGAAAATGGTATTCTAAAGACAACAACCCAACCAGAAAAATGGAAATAAGAATTATTCTAGTACCAACATCTATGGTTGAAAAGAAACCTACTCCCTCCATTTCTAAATATAAGTCTTTTTCGAGATTTATGTAGTCCATATTGGAATCTAAAAAGGCTTATATTTAGGAATGGAGGGTGTAATATTTAAGGTAAAAACTGGATATACCCATATACACATAAATTTCTTTTATCTGTATAGAACAAGTAGTAACATCATGAATCTCAAACTGAAGACAATGGCCTGTCAACTAATTGAAGCTTCTAGTTAGATCCATGCATAATAGAGGCAGAAGATATAGAAACACGTTCATATGAGAGCTAACTACACTTTATTTTGCATGGAGAGGGTCATCTATTCCTGAATTACAAAATTCAGCATCCAATTGATTGATAAGATTGATTTTAGTCCTCAAAAAATGTATTGATGAATTTCTATCCAAACCTATACAAAAACTGCAAGTTCTGACATTCTACATTGCCCAAACAATATATGGACCATGATGCAGGTGAGCAAATGTACAACTGTCTTTTGAGTTCCTTGCAGATTGCAAAAGGAAACAAGAACAGTGAAGCAGCCGCTAATTTGTATTACTAATTGTGGAAATTCATCAATACATTTGTTGAGCACTAAAAGATTATCATCTTTTTTCAATTGTGAAAAGTGGCATGCCTGGGATGCCTTTGGTGATATAATTTCTACCTGAAAATTAATGACATAATTTCATAATTTTTATGTGAAAATCAATGGTGGCACACAAGCAGCTCAAAATTGATAGGAAACTCTACAAGAAGTATGTCAAGTATTTAGTTCAACTCCAACATGAGGTATACGTATATCTACTTTAAATCCATACCTGGATGATAGGAAAGTCACATATGCACTCTAAACAAACAGAAATCCCAGAAATCATTTCTTCTATCTCTAGTAGGAAATTTTAGCAGCACCTCCAGGATCTACATTAGGTACTAACATTACAAGAATGTTCGGAGGAGCACTAGCTCTATAGGTATGACTCTAAGTAATAGAACAAGGACTTTTCTGAACAATACAAGTTATTTGCAGTGAGATTTGCACATCATGTAGTGTGGTACAAACCTATATTCTAGAACAAATTCTTTCTCCCATAGCTTCCCTAAAAAAGGGCAAGGAAAATCCAATGAGTTTGATAAGGCATCAAGCCATAGAACCAAAGTTGACTCACAAAACAGGAATTCTGCAGAGAAAATATAGTATGTTTTGATGGAGTTCATCGTCATTGATGACAGCAGGTAGAGCAGACTTACAAGGTGAGGCCTCACCTGGATCCCTACAACAAAAATATTGAACTCTTGAGCTAAAGAATTAGTTGTGCTTCAATTTAAGGATACAACATGAAGAAACTACACTAGTTGGAGACAAATACCTTTCTTTGGGATTGAATATTGGCATATCCCTGAAAATAAGGAAACAATAGAAGAACTTAGACAAAAAAATTACCATCTAGCCAGCACCCAAACTACAAGCTGAAGAAAAATTGCAAGTAGCTAGATGCTGAGGTTGCAGCCATGCTAGCTTTGTGGCAGACGCCGCAGAACAAATTCTCATAATATGAGGCCTTAGCATAAGCATTTTAAATTTCACATAGCATGTTCAATTTCATCCTGCTATCATCACAGCAGGCACGAGTTACTTCTTGACAAGTGATTACCCCATCACAACTTACTGAAGGAAATATGCCCTAGAGGCAATACTAAAGTTATTATTTGTTTCCTTATATCATGATAAATGTTTATTATTCATGCTAGAATTGTATTAACCGGAAACATAATACATGTGTGAATACATAGACAAACAGAGTGTCACTAGTATGCCTCTACTTGACTAGCTCGTTAATCGAAGATGGTTATGTTTCCTAACCATGAACAAAAGAGTTGTTATTTGATTAACGGGATCACATCATTAGAAGAATGATGTGATTGACATGACCCATTCCATTAGCTTAGCACACGATCGTTTAGTATGTTGCTATTGCTTTCTTCATGACTTATACATGTTCCTATGACTATGAGATTAAGCAACTCCCGTTTACCGGAGGAACACTTTGTGTGCTACCAAACGTCACAACGTAACTGGGTGATTATAAAGGAGCTCTACAGCTGTCTCCAAAGGTGAATGTTGGGTTGGCGTATTTCGAGATTAGGATTTGTCACTCCGATTGTCGGAGAGGTATCTCTGGGCCCTCTCGGTAATGCACATCACATAAGCCTTGCAAGCATTACAACTAATAAGTTAGTTGTAAGATGATGTATTATGAAATGAGTAAAGAGACTTGCCGATAACGAGATTGAACTAGGTATTAAGATACCGACGATCGAATCTCGGGCAAGTAACATACCGATGACAAAGGGAACAACGTATGTTGTTATGCGGTCTGACCGATAAAGATCTTCGTAGAATATGTGGGAGTCAATATGAGCATCCAGGTTCCGCTATTGTTTATTGACCGGAGACGTGTCTCGGTCATGTCTACATTGTTCTCGAACCCGTAGGGTCCGCACGCTTAAGGTTTCGATGACAGTTATATTATGAGTTTATGAGTTTTGATGTACCGAAGGAGTTCAGAGTCCCGGATGAGATCGGGGACATGACGAGGAGTCTCGAAATGGTCGAGACATAAAAATTGATATATTGGATGACTATATTCGGACATCGGAAAGTTTCCGAGTGATTCGGGTATTTTCGGAGGTACCGGGGAGTTACGGGAATACGAGGAAGAAGCAATGGGCCTTAATGGGCCTTAGTGGGAAGGACCAGGAGGTGGCGCGCGCCCCTCCCAAGCCCAGTCCGAATTGGACAAGGGGTTTGGTGCGCGGCCCCTCTCTCCCTTCCTTCCCCTCTTCCCCCCTTTCCCCCCTTCTCCTAGTTGGACTAGGAAAGGTGGAAACCTACTCCAACTAGGAGTAGGAATCCTACTCCTCCTTGGCGCGCCCACAAGGGCCGGCCGGCCTCCCCCTTGCTCCTTTATATACGGGGGTAGGGGGCACCCCAAAGACACACAAGTTGATCCACGTGATCGTTTTCTTAGCCGTGTGCGGTGCCCCCTTCCACCATAATCCTCGATAATATTGTAGCGGTGCTTAGGCGAAGCCCTGCGACGATAGAACATCAAGATCGTCACCACGCCGTCGTGCTGACGGAACTCTTCCCCGACGCTTTGCTGGATCGGAGTCCGGGGATCGTCATCGAGCTGAACGTGTGCTAAAACTCAGAGGTGCCGTAGTTTCGGTGCTTGATCGGTCGGGCCGTGAAGACGTACGACTACATCAACCGCGTTGTGCTAACGCTTCCGCTGTCGGTCTACAAGGGTACGTAGATCACACTCTCCCCTCTCGTTGCTATGCATCACCATGATCTTGAGTGTGCGTAGGAAATTTTTGAAATTACTACGTTCCCCAATAGTGGTATCAGAGCCTAGGTTTTATGTGTTGATGTTATATCCACGAGTAGAACACAAGTGAGTTGTGGACGATATAAGTCATACTGCTTACCAGCATGTCATACTTTGGTTCGGCGGTATTGTTGGACGAAGCGGCCCGGACCGACATTACGCGTACGCTTACGCGAGACCGGTTCTCCCGACGTGCTTTGCACAAAGGTGGCTAGCGGGTGATAGTTTCTCCAATTTTAGTTGAACCGAGTGTGGCTACGCCCGATCCTTGCGAAGGTTAAAACAACACCAACTTGACAAACTATCGTTGTGGTTTTGATACGTAGGTAAGATTGGTTCTTGCTTAAGCCCGTAGCAGCCACGTAAAACTTGCAACAAGAAAGTAGAGGACGTCTAACTTGTTTTTGCAGGGCATGTTGTGATGTGATATGGTCAAGACATGATGCTAAATTTTATTGTATGAGATGATCATGTTTTGTAACCAAGTTATCGGCAACTGGCAGGAGCCATATGGTTGTCGCTTTATTGTATGCAATGCAATTGCGCTGTAGTGCTTTACTTTATCACTAAGAGGTAGCGATAGTCGTGGAAGCATAAGATTGGCGAGACGACAATGATGCTACGATGGTGATCAAGGTGTCGTGCCGGTGACGATGGTGATCACGACGGTGCTTCGAAGATGGAGATCACAAGCACAAGATGATGATGGCCATATCATATCACTTATATTGATTGCATGTGATGTTTATCTTTTATGCATCTTATCTTGCTTTGATTGACGGTAGCATTTTAAGATGATCTCTCACTAATTATCAAGAAGTGTTCTCCCTGAGTATGCACCGTTGCGAAAGTTCTTCGTGCTGAGACACCACGTGATGATCGGGTGTGATAGGCTCTACGTTCAAATACAACGGGTGCAAAACAGCTGCACACGCAGAATACTCAGGTTATACTTGACGAGCCAAGCATATACAGATATGGCCTTGGAACACGGAGACCGAAAGGTCGAGCGTGAATCATATAGTAGATATGATCAACATAGTGATGTTCACCAATGAAACTACTCCATCTCACGTGATGATCGGACATGGTTTAGTTGATTTGGATCACGTGATCACTTAGAGGATTAGAGGGATGTCTATCTAAGTGGGAGTTCTTAAGTAATATGATTAAATTGAACTTAAATTTATCATGAACTTAGTCGTGGTAGTATTTTGCAAATTATGTTGTAGATCAATAGCTCGCGTTGTTGCTTCCCTGTGTTTATTTTGATATGTTCCTAGAGAAAATTGTGTTGAAAGAGGTTAGTAGCAATGATGCGGATTGGATCCGTGATCTAAGGTTTATCCTCATTGCTGCACAGAAGAATTATGTCCTTGATGCACCTCTAGGTGACAGACCTATTGCAGGAGCAGATGCAGACGTTATGAACGTTTGGCTAGCTCAATATGATGACTACTTGATAGTTTAGTGCACCATGCTTAATGGCTTAGAATCGGGACTTCAAAGACATTTTGAACGTCATGGACCATATGAGATGTTCCAGGAGTTGAAGTTAATATTTCAAGAAAATACCCGAGTTGAGAGATATGAAGTATCCAACAAGTTCTATAGCTAAAAGATGGAGGAGAATCGCTCAACTAGTGAGCATGTGCTTAGATTGTCTGGGTACTACAATCGCTTGAATCAAGTGGGAGTTAATCTTCCAGATAAGATAGTGATTGACAGAATTTTCTAGTCACCATCACCAAGTTAGTACAACTTTGTGATGAACTATAATATGCAAGGGATAGCGGAAACAACTCCCAAGCTCTTCGTGATGCTGAAATCAACGAAGGTAGAAGTCAAGAAAAACATCAAGTGTTGATGGTTGACAAGACCACTAGTTTCAATAAAAGGGCAAAGGGAAGAAGGGGAACTTCAAGAAGAACAGCAAGCAAGTTGCTGCTCAAGTGAAGAAGCCCAAGTCTGGTCCTAAGCCTGAGACTAAATGCTTCTACTGCAAAGGGACTGGTCACTGGAAGCGGAACTGCCCCAAGTATTTGGCGGATAAGAAGGATGGCAAAGTGAACAAAGGTATATTTGATATACAGATTATTAATGTGTATTTTACTAGTGTTCGTAGCAACCCCTCGGTATTTGATACTGGTTCAGTTGCTAAGAGTAGTAACTCGAAACGGGAGTTGCAGAATGAACAGAAACTAGTTAAGGGTGAAGTGACGATGTGTGTTGGAAGTAGTTCCAAGATTGATATGATCCTCATCGCACACTCCCTATACTTTCGGGATTAGTGTTGAACCTAAATAAGTGTTATTTGGTGTTAGCGTTGAGCATGAATATGATTTGATCATGTTTATTGTAATACGGTTATTCATTTAAGTAAGAGAATAAATCGTTGTTCTGTTTACATGAATAAAACCTTATATGGTTACACACCCAATGAAAATAGTTTGTTGGATCTCGATCGTAGTGATACACATAAACATAATATTGAAACCGAAAGATGCAAAGTTAATAATGATAGTGCAAACTTATTTGTGGCACTGCCGTTTAGGTCATATTGGTGTAAAGCGCATGAAGAAAATCTATGCTGATGGGCTTTTGGAATCACTTGATTATGAATCAGTTGATGCTTGCGAACCATGCCTCATGGGCAAGATGACTAAGACTCCGTTCTTTGGAACAATGGAGCGAGCAACAGATTTGTTGGAAATCATACATACTGATGTATGTGGTCCGATGAATATTGAGGCACGCGATAGGTATCATTATTTTCTGTTCTTCACAGATAATTTGAGCAGATGTGAGTATATCTACTTGATGAAACATAGTCTGAAACATTTGAAAAGTTCAAAGAATTTCAGAGTGAAGTGGAAAATCATCGTAACAAGAAAATAAAGTTTCTACGATCTGATCGTGGAGAAGAGTATTTGAATTACGAGTTTGGTCTTCAGTTAAAACAATGTGAAATAGTTTCACTACTCACGCCACCTGGAACACCACAGTGTAATGGTGTGTTCGAACGTCGTAAACGTACTTTATTTGATATGGTGCGATCCATGATGTCTCTTACAGATTTGCCGCTATTGTTTTGGGGTTATACATTAGAGACAGCTACATTCACGTTAAATAGGGCACCATCTAAATCCGTTTGAGATGACACCGTATGAACTATGGTTTAGCAAGAAACCTAAGCTATCGTTTCTTAAAGTTTGAGGTTGCAATGCTTATGTGAAAAAGTTTCAACTTGATAAGCTCAAACCTAAATCGGAGAAGTGCGTCTTCATAGGATATCCAAAGGAAACTATTGGATACACCTTCTATCACAGATCCGAAGGCAAGACTTTTGTTGCCAAATTCGGAAACTTTTTAGAGAAGGAGTTTCTCTCGAAAGAAGTGAGTAGGAGGAAAGTAGAAAACTTGATAAGGTAATTGTACCTTCTCCCTTATTGGAAAGTAGTTCATTACAGAAATATGCTCTTGTGACTACTACACCAATTAGTGAGGAAACTAATGATGATGATCATGTAACTTCAGATCAAGTTACTACCGAATCTCGTAGGTAAACCAGAGTGAGATCCGTACCAGAGTGGTACGGTAATCCTGTTCTGTAAGTCATGTTACTAGACCATGACGAACTTGCGAACTATGAGGAAGCGATGATGATCCCAGATTCCGCGAAATGGTTTGAGGCCATGAAATCTGAGATATGATCCATGTATGAGAACAAAGTATGGACTTTGATGGATTTGCCCGATGATCGGCAAGCCGTAGAAAATAAATGGATCTTCAAGAGGAAGACGAACACTGATAGTAGTGTTACTATCCACAAAGCTAGACTTGTCGAAAAAGATTTTTGACAAAGTTCAAGGTGTTGACTAAGATGAAATTTTCTCACTCGTAGCGATGCTTAAGTCTGTCCAAATCATGTTAGCAATTGCCGCATTTTTATGAAATTTGGCAAATGGATAAACGAAACTACATTCCTTAATGGATTTAAAGAAGAGTTGTATATGATGCAACCAGAAGGTTTTGTCAATCCTAAAGGTGCTAACAAAATATGCAAGCTCCAGCGATCCATCTATGGACTGGTGCAAGCATCTCGGAGTTGGAATATACGCTTTGATAAGTTGATCAAAGCATATAGTTTTATACAGACTTGCGGTGAAGCCTGTATTTACAAGAAAGTGAGTGGGAGCACTACAGCATTTCTGATAAGAATATGTGTATGACATATTGTTGATCGGAAATAATGTAGAATTATTCTCCAAAGCATAAAGGAGTGTTTGAAAGGATTTTTTCAAAGAAAACCTCGGTGAAGCTGCTTACATATTAAGCATCAAGATCTATAGAGATAGATCAAGACGCTTGATAAGTTTTTTTTTCAATGAGTACATACCTTGACAATATTTTGAAGTAGTTCAAAAATTGGAACAGTCAAAGAAAGAGTTCTTGGCTGTGTTACAAGGTGTGCAATTGAGTAAGACTCAAAACCCGACCACGACAGAAGATAGAAAGAGAATGGAAGTCATTCCCTATGCCTCAGCCATAGGTTCTATAAAGTATGCCATGCCGTGTACCAGATCTATTGTATACCCTACACTGTGTTAAGCAAGGGAGTACAATAGTGATGTAAGAGTAGATCACTGGACAGCGGTCAAAATTATCCTTAGTGGAATAAGGAAATATTTCTCAATTATGGAGGTGAAAAAAAAGGTTCGTCGTAAAAAGTTACGTCGATGCAAGTTTTGACACAGATCTGGATGACTCTAAGTCTCGATCTAGATACATATTGAAAGTGGGAGCAATTAGCTAGAGTACCTCCGTGCAGAGCATTGTAGACATAGAATTCGCAAAAATACTTACGGATCTGTATGTGACAGACCCGTTGACTAAAATTATCTCACAAGCAAAACATGATCACACCTTAGTACTCTTTGGGTGTTAATCACATAAACGATGTGAACTAGATTACTGACTCTAGTAAACCCTTTGGGTATAGGTCACATGACAATGTGAACTATGGGTGTTAATCACATGGTGATGTGAACTATTAGTGTTGAATCACATGGCGATGTGAACTAGATTATTGACTCTAGTGCAAGTGGGAGACTGAAGGAAATATGCCCTAGAGGCAATAATAAAGTTATTATTTATTTCCTTATATCATGATAAATGTGTATTATTCATGCTAGAATTGTATTAACCGGAAACATAATACATGTGTGAATACATAGACAAACAGAGTGTCACTAGTATGCCTCTACTTGACTAGCTCGTTAATCGAAGATGGTTATGTTTCCTAACCATGAACAAAAGAGTTGTTATTTGATTAACGGGATCACATCATTAGAAGAATGATGTGATTGACATGACCCATTCCATTAGCTTAGCACACGATCGTTTAGTATGTTGCTATTGCTTTCTTCATGACTTATACATGTTCCTATGACTATGAGATTAAGCAACTCCCGTTTACCGGAGGAACACTTTGTGTGCTACCAAACGTCACAACGTAACTGGGTGATTATAAAGGAGCTCTACAGGTGTCTCCAAAGGTGAATGTTGGGTTGGCGTATTTCGAGATTAGGATTTGTCACTCCGATTGTCGGAGAGGTATCTCTGGGCCCTCTCGGTAATGCACATCACATAAGCCTTGCAAGCATTACAACTAATAAGTTAGTTGTAAGATGATGTATTATGAAACGAGTAAAGAGACTTGCTGATAACGAGATTGAACTAGGTATTAAGATACCGACGATCGAATCTCGGGCAAGTAACATACCGATGACAAAGGGAACAACGTATGTTGTTATGCGGTCTGACCGATAAAGATCTTCGTAGAATATGTGAGAGCCAATATAAGCATCCAGGTTCCGCTATTGTTTATTGACCGGAGACGTGTCTCGGTCATGTCTACATTGTTCTCGAACCCATAGGGTCCGCACGCTTAAGGTTTCGATGACAGTTATATTATGAGTTTATGAGTTTTGATGTACCGAAGGAGTTCAGAGTCCCGGATGAGATCGGGGACATGACGAGGAGTCTCGAAATGGTCGAGACATAAAAATCGATATATTGGACGACTATATTCGGACATCGGAAAGGTTCCGAGTGATTCGGGTATTTTCGGAGGTACCGGGGAGTTATGGGAATACGAGGAAGAAGCAATGGGCCTTAATGGGCCTTAGTGGGAAGGACCAGGAGGTGGCGCGCGCCCCTCCCAAGCCCAGTCCGAATTGGACAAGGGGTTTGGGGCGCGGCCCCTCTCTCCCTTCCTTCCCCTCTTCCCCCCTTCCCCCCCTTCTCCTAGTTGGACTAGGAAAGGTGGAAACCTACTCCAACTAGGAGTAGGAATCCTACTCCTCCTTGGCGCGCCCACAAGGGCCGGCCGGCCTCCCCCTTGCTCCTTTATATACGGGGGTAGGGGGCACCCCAAAGACACACAAGTTGATCCACGTGATCGTTTTCTTAGCCGTGTGTGGTGCCCCCTTCCACCATAATCCTCAATAATATTGTAGCAGTGCTTAGGCAAAGCCCTGCGACGATAGAACATCAAGATCGTCACCACGCCGTCGTGCTGACGGAACTCTTCCCCCGACGCTTTGCTGGATCGGAGTCCGGGGATCGTCATCGAGCTGAACGTGTGCTAAAACTCGGAGGTGTCGTAGTTTCGGTGCTTGATCGGTCGGGCCGTGAAGACGTACGACTACATCAACCGTGTTGTGATAACGCTTCCGCTGTCGGTCTATAAGGGTACGTAGACCACACTCTCCCCTCTCGTTGTTATGCATCACCATGATCTTGAGTGTGTGTAGGAAATTTTTGAAATTACTACGTTCCCCAACACTTACCAACCCCGTTTAGATGACAAACTCATAACACAAATAATCTGATACACTCTTGACGGCACAAAAAAGATTAGTCTATCAAAAATAGGTAGGAAAGTAACCAAGGGGATGGAAGCGGCCACGTTCGAGATAGTCAAGGGGCGGAGCTTGACCGCATGGGCGCATGAATTAGGAGAAGTGAACAAAATTTAAGAGGAGGTCGATGATACATACTACCATGACGAGTCAACGGCGGCAAGCGAGATCTCAGGATCCTTTCAACCAAGGAGACGACACGGGCGAGCGTTGCCCTGGCGCTAAGGTCGAGGTCAGACTTGGCGCCGCTGCATCCGCTGAATTCGATCTCGCTGGCGGGCAAGCTATTCTCCTTATGCAAAGCCACAGTTCCTAGTTCGCCGCCGCAGGGATAGAGTGGCCTGCTCTGCTGGACTCCGGGGAAGAGGAGCCGCCATGGCTAGTGCGGAGCAGGTCGGGGGTAGCGGTGGTGGACAGGTCGTCTGACAGAGTCGGTTTGGAAAATGACAGAGACCTCCCACTGTCCCACGAAGCCACGACCCACAATCCATAGTGGGTTTCTCCCGATTATTTTAGCAGTACAGAGACGCGCAAGGTAAATTTACCTCGCAAGTTCGGTCTTCTTTTTGCCAGGGCCACACGGGAGGTAAATTTATGTCACAACCTTTGTTTCTTCCCTGAAGTGTGTGATTCGGCTGGGGTGAGGAATAAGAATTCCTCACCCAGGGTGACAAATAGC
>NC_041382.1:634599805-634616732 GCF_002162155.2 Triticum dicoccoides | reverse complement strand
CGTTTTACTTGTACCCCTTTGACATGTGGGACCACCCCTGTTAAATATTGTTTAATTAAATATTTCACAATGACATGTGGACGCCCCCACAGGCACTATAGCGGTCAACCCAGTCAACGTTGAATGTTGACCTGATGACTCAACTCACCCAGGCCCCACTTGCCATACAGTAGACTAGGAGACCCCTGGTTACACTCATCAATTTTTTTGTTTTCTTTTAAATTCGAATTAAAAGAATTCCAAAATACTATTAAAACTTCAGAAAATCATAGTAAAATAACCGTAAGTCAGATGAAAATAATTTATATATGAAAGTTGTTCAGAAAAGTATGATGAACCCGAATATGCCATCCGTTCATCTGTCACGTGCCGCTAGCATAGTGAACATGGATCCATCCCCTCTGATTCATCTGTCCGAAAAATGCCAAACGTTACGAAAACATTTCCGGATGTTTTCTCTCTTCGTCCGTATCACCTAGCACTGCGTTGGATCACCCCTAGCATTGTGTTTTGTCATGGTATGCTTTTATGATACTTTGTTTGATTTATATTTATTGTTTCTCCCCCCTCTTCTCTCCAGTAGACTTCCAGACTGACGTCGATGCTGCTCTTGTGATCGACTACGTCACCGACGACCGTTCCTTTGGAGCAGCTCTTCGAGGCAAGCCCCCCTTGATCAACCCGATATCGCCTATTCCTTCTCTCTACTGCTTGCATTAGAGTAGTGTAGCATGTTACCGCTTTCTGTTAATCCTGTTCTGATGCATAGCCTGTCTTTGCTACTACTGTTGTTATCTTTACCTGCTATCCTACTACTTAGTATAGGAAGCTAGTGTTCCATCAGTGGCCCTACACTCTTGTTTGTCTTCCATGCTTTACTACTGGGTCGTGATCACTTCGGGAGGTGATCACGGGCATATACTATATACTTTACACTGTTACATTACATGTGGTACTATTCGGAGTTGGGGGCTGAAGGGGCAGGTGGCTCCATCCCGGTAGAGGTGGGCCTGGGTTACCGACGGCCCCCGACTGTTACTTTGTGGCGGAGCGACAGGGCAGGTTAAGACCACCTAGGTGAGAGGTGGGCCTGGCCCTGGTCGGCCTTCGCGGATACTTAACACGTTTAACGAGATCTTGGTATTTGATCTGAGTCTCGCACTGGCCTATACGCACTAACCATCTATGCTAGGACAGTTATGGGCACTCAACGTCGTGGTATCAGCCGAAGCCTTCGTGACATTAGCGACTGAGCGGCGCGCGCTGGGTTGGACTGGAACGCCTACTCTTGTATAAGATAGGCTAGGTCTACTCGCCGGCCGCGTACGCAACGTGCAGGTGTGCAATGGGAGATGGGCCCAGACCCCTGCACCATAGGATCTAGACCGGCGTGCTGACCTCTCTGTTGTGCCTAGGTAGGGCTGCGACGTGTTGATCTTCCGAGGCCGGGCTTGACCCAAGAAAGTGTATGATTATGCTACACGATGCTACTTGGTGAACTTACCATCTACTCTCTTCTCCTGCTGCAAGATGGAGGTTACCAGAAGCGTAGTCTTCGATAGGACTAGCTATCCCCTTCTTATTCCGGCATTCTGCAGTTCAATCCACATATGATACTCTTATTCCATTTGATACCAATGCATACATATGTAGTGTAGCTCCTTGCTTGCGAGTACTTTGGATGAGTACTCACGGTTGCTTTTCTCCCCCTTTTTCCCCCTTCATATACTCGATTGCTGCGACCAGACGTTGGAGCCCAGGAGCCAGACGCCACCGTCGACGATGACTACTACTACTCGGGAGGTGCCTACTACTACGTGCAGCCCGCTGACGACGACCAGGAGTAGTTTAGGAGGATCCCAGGCAGGAGGCCTGCACCTCTTTCGATATGTATCCCAGTTTGTGCTAGCCTTCTTAAGGTAAACTTGTTTAACTTATATCTTACTCAGATATTGTTGCTTCCGCTGACTCGTCTATGATCGAGCTCTTGTATTCGAGCCCTCGAGGACCCTGGCTTGTAATATGATGCTTGTATGACTTATTTTATTTGTAGAGTTGTGTTGTGATATCTTCCCGTGAGTCCCTAATCTTGATCGTACACGTTTGCGTGTATGATTAGTGTACGGTCAAATCGGGGGCGTTACAAGTTAGTATCAGAGCCGACTGCCTGTAGGAATCCCCCTTCCACACTCCTTGTCCGAAGTCGAGTCTAGACATTGCAAAACTTTTTTTACTAACAAGGATGTGTGTCTTACGGGCTCACGTCGCCATTTGGGTGGTATTAGGATCTTTTACTCCTCAATCTTTACTCCGGGACTCTGAACTCTCTTCTATTCAGGTAAAATGATTTTACTAATTCTAGTTCTAGGATCTCGTAACCACTTCCTGCCGGAGAGCCCCTTACTACAGATGATCACATGCTGCCCAGAAGATTTTGAAGATACTCTTCGATGCTTATCGAGACCCTTGTACCCTCTGCCTTTTTCAATTTCATATTACCCGTATACCCATATGGATAATGACATACACTTGTCGTTCATACAATCATTCTCCGTCGATCTTGTTATTACAAGATACCCCAAAATTCTCTCTATTGATCAGAGAATACTTTGTGCCTACTGCATTCCTTGCCACATGAATACCCCTATGGATAATTCCTCGCACTTACCGAGTATCCGCTCATCCCCAGTTGTTCATGTGTTTCACAAAGGACTTCGATATACCATTTGTTGTTCCAAAAATCCCCAGAAGCCTATTGCTTTTGAAATTCTTACTTGTTGGCATTATGAATAATCTCATAAGTCTGGTAATCTTATTGGCATCCTTGGCCATTACCATTTTGAGTTCGCTGATTCAGTATGTTGAGAACACTCGCAATCCTCAATCAGGTCCTAGAATTCATCCTTCTAGCTCAGACGTTATTTTAAAGATGAATTGGATCTCGAGCAATCTAATTGCCATCGATTATTCCCCTAAGCCTACTCGACTTATCTATCCTTAATTAGAGGCCTTGCTCCTGATCCCTTGAGTTGGAAATCTTAATCACTTTTCCTTTGAGATTTGAATTACTCAGTTGTTTCTATAATCCAAAGCCTTTGCTTTGTTTCGTCCTCTGATCGTGTGCCGATGCTCACATCAGACCTGTTATGGACCGTCAGATCCTTCACTGAATTATCATCCGACAATGTCCTTCGTATACAAAAACCTCAATGAGTTCTTTCCTTGTTACATAATGCCATCGGTAAATCCTATTCTCTGATTTGGCCAACCATGCTCTGCTTTCGAGCTGGTGATATTTACTCTTGAAGCATGAGGTATATGTTGCTAAGATGCCCCGATGGGTTGAACCTATACCTTCCAAAAAAACCGTATGAACCTGACAGTTTTCACAAGTCATACCCTTCGGGTGTTTTACCAGATAATTTTCTACCATACAACTTCTTCGAGGATGAGAAATGAATTAAAGGTTATGCATTGAGGAAATGGGAGTCGACCTTGAACTTTGTGTTCATGCCCATGGACTCTATGTGGAACTTATCATGGAAGCTTCTTGAAAAACTTTTAATTAGTTGGATAATTCTTCTGGTGTCTTTGAATTGGATCCCTTGCAACTATGGTTTCGGCCATATTGATATTCGTTGATTCCTTTTCTCGAACAAGTTAAAGTACTTGTCTTTTGCAGATCAATACACTTGTCAACCCTCTATTTTGCTCTACCTACAAGTATTACCATCTGGTATATTGATAATATCATTGAACCATGTTGCTTATTATGAGCCTTCATCGAGTATTATTCCTCACTGATTCCAATGTTTCCTAGTTCCGAGTTGTTAGTCACTCGAGGAAATCGATGACTAAATCGGGTCCGCACCATGATTAAACAACTCTTAGTAATCTCCTTTACTCATGAGTTTGTACTCGAGCATGTCAATCCTAGCCCGATCGGCTATCACCTTGTGCTAAATTTTAAACTGTGCTACCCGGTCCTTATTCCCAAAGCACAGCTTTCGATGATGAGCTAAGCTTACATCAATCTTCCTTGTCATATCATCTCGCCTTGAATAGCAAGCTTGATTTCGATTTTGTGTCGTACCCGTGGTTCCAATAACCTTGTGCTTCATCATTCCTTTGACTTGATGTCATTGCCAATCGATTAAATCTTCATGAAATCTCTCGACACATGTGTCGTGATCATCATCAGCATTCTGAGACCTTCCAAGATATCTATTGAATTCTTGATGAGAAATACCATCCTTTGCCCTCGATGATTTGTGTTATCATCGACAACTTTATTGCCTTCTGTTCAACACAAACTTCTCCGTGTTTTGTGTTATACTTTGAGTTCCTTGCTATCCAGCAAATTGTTCTTCTTTACCTTGGAGTATTACCATCTTTTATGTCAGGAAGGTCATGAGAATTTCACCACCTCTTATGAATTATTGATGTAGGTGATGCTTCTCACCATCACCATTCTTTTCATGGCCCCCGTGTTCCAACCGGAGTACCGACAAATGGACTGTGATGTGAAAAATTCAAAACTTCTGGCAACCCTATTGCTTGTAAGCTAATAAATGATAGTTACCTTCTTTGTGTTTTGGATATCGAATCACCCTTCTATCATTGATCTTGCTACCTAAGCCCATATCTCGGGTGCACCTTTCAACCAATTATCAGTTGTGTATGTTTTCCTCGAGCATACATCATTATATCATTTGATCTGACAAATGTTATCTCCTTGTTCACATAATTGTGGGCATCCATCTTTTTGGAAATATCAATGAATTGCCACTGAGTCCATCAGCCACCTCCTCATCCTCTTCTTGGTTTTAATGATGGACTCTTTTTTCGAACTTGCTTCCATAGTTCATTTCCCAAAAATCTACAATGTCATCTCGTCAAATTGTGTCGCACCTTTGTCTTCTCAGACATCCTAAGTCTGGGGTATCCTGACACCAATCAGATCTGAATCTCGGTCAGATATGATGGTTGGAACATATTCCCAAGAGTTATAACATTGGTCTTTAACCCGATAAGGTGATGTCATCCTAACACACCTGCCCAGAGGGCCTATTGTTATAGTTTCCTTTTATAGCAAGGTTTGCCATTCTTCCATGAGGAAATTGTAAGACTTATTCTATAAGTTGTTCCTGATGGATCCTTTGTGTATCCTAAGTCTCATCTTTACCCAGTGACCATGACAATGCTATCTCGAAGATTGTCTGTGGTACTCCGATTTTCAGCAAGAGCATTTGAAGCACAATGCTAAATTCTCTTTATCAATTATCCAAACACCGTTGTATGGGTAATGTCATGAAATTTCTCTCCTCTTACCTAAAGGGTTTTCTATGTTATATATCTTGTCATGGATATCATGCTCTGTTTGTCCTTGGGAAGGATATACCCCTGAAATCTGTGTTTAAACACATTTTCCTTTCCATTGTTCTGTTTAATATGAAGATCACCTTTTCCTTTCCATTGCTTTGTTTAGCCTTTCTGGTGATTTGTATGCTCTAAGCAGTAATATTCTTCTGCTTATGTAAACACCTTGGTGTACAACCGTGTCAGTAAGACCATGTTGCTTTTGTTGATAACATTCCGGTAGCCACCGATGGACGAGAACTTTGCTTAATGGTCCGCCTCGTTCAACGAGCAGGAAAATGGTTCTCTTCGTCCCTCGCCCTTGGTACCGACATTGTTGCCGACATAACTGACAGGCTACCCTCTGACATGCCTTGCTGTCATGACCATGCAAGATGTCACCGCTCCTCCTACTTTTAACCCACATGGTGGGCCCATAACCCACAGGCCCCAGGATCGAAACCGGACTCTCCTATACACCCCAGTTCCTAAAGGTTATTCCACATGCTTGGCTTCATATATAATTCACGAGCCACCTTCCAAGAGATCATCAATCCTGGTATCAGACACAATATTCTTTTCGTTGCTCTAAATCCCTTTTCACCTATGGATTAGGTATCAAACGATTGCCTGCCCGCTCGAGACTTCTTATGGTACCTTCTTACTTACTCTCGGTGTTTTCTCAAATTTCCACTTGAGAGATACTTTATGCTACCTCCCCTGAGTTATCTCTCCCAGATAAGCAACCTTGTAGAGGTCCGTTCTTCTGAAGTTACCCCTTTTCCCTTCGTAAGTACGGTGGAGGTCCAGAAGGAAGAACGACAACTTCATCATGATGCATTGATGGAGAGGGACGAAGAAATCAATGAGAAGGAACAACCCCTCTGATAAGAGCAACCAAGACCGAGAAGATCCGTTAGAATTTCGTAACCAGAACTTCCCTCCTTACTCCACCTCTTAAATCTCGGGACGAGATTTCTTGTAGTGGAGGAGATTTGTAACACCCCGAGAATCACCCTACAGTTATCTCATGCCTAATGATGCCATGTCATCATAATCAAGTTGCTAAACCTCACTTTGATCCTAATCGAGTTCAAATTCAAAGTTTAAAATAAAGTCAAAATAATATTTCTTCAAACAGAAAAAGAAAATGTTCGCAATGTTGCAAATAATCACTTAGTATTTTCAGGGAGAAACGTGAATTTAATGAAATGTTAAGTGCCCGAAAACAATTGAAAACAGGGACCAAATCAATATTTTAAGTGCCTTTTTTAATTATAAAAATTTCCAAACTTTTTCAAATAGCTCCCAAATGTTTGCGAAAGTGTATAAATTTGCAAAGTAAATTATGGGCAAATATTCATATATTGATAAAACTAGTTTACTATTAAACTTAAGTCAAAAAGATAAAAAATAAAAGAGAAAATGAAACAGAAAAAGAAGGGAAAGGAAGCAACAGACCTAATCTACTAGGCCACTTGGCCCATCTAACAAAAACCGGCCCAGCCACCCCTTTGTCCCCTTCCTCTCGCTACAGGAGACAGGGGAGGAGGCGTGGCGGCCATCCGCCGGCCATGGCTGTGCGTGGCGGCCATCCCGCGCCCCCCCGGCGCCTACAAGACCCCCTCGCCCTCTCTCGAACCCTAGTTCGCCCCCTTGCCTCTCCAGCTACTCCCCTCTCTCACCCCTCTTCTCGATCTGGAGGGAACCGAGCACGCCGTCGCCGCGGCCGACGACCTCCCCGGCACTTGAGAATACGTCCAGGGGGATCCATCGTCATCTTCTTCTTCACCCATGACAAAGGGATCGAGCTAGAGGCCCCGTTCGCCCGCCATCGCCGTCGTCTTCCTCGTGTACACCGTCGTCCGTGGGCAGATGCCGCTGCTCCGGGCCATCTCCGACCTCTCGGACCTCGCCCACGGCCTCAACGTGAGCCCCTTTATCCATTCCCTCGTTTTCCACTTTCGATTTGTACCGTTTGCCGCCGGTTCCGAGCTCGTCCATGGTCGCCGTGGCTGCAGCTTCGCCCGGCTGTGCTCGCGTCATGCGCCCACCGCACCCTGGCCGAGCCAGCGCGCGTGCTCGGCCACCCCCTGCGCGCGCCTGGCCGCGGGTGCCCACGCCCATCCGCCCATGCCCCTGCGCCTGCCGCCGCTGCCTTCGCCCTGCTGCCGCTACGCTGTTGTCGCTCCTGCCGCTGGCTAGTGCTGCTACTCTTGCATACTGCTGCTGCTCTTGCCTACTACTACTAATACTACTCTTGTGTACTGCTGCTTTGGCCGCTATTGCCCTGCTACGCATCTAGCCGGTGGCCGCCGGCCGCCGGCCTCGCTGCACAACACGTCCATGCACTCCAGCGATGGCCTTGGGCCACTTCACGTCAGGGTCGGCTCTCTGTTTAACTTAGGAGCTAATCCCCAATTAGAACAAGCCTCTTTGTTAGTTTATATATATATATATATATATATATATATATATATATATATATATATATATATATATATATATATATATATATATGGTTTAGTTTTACTTGTACCCCTTTGACATGTGGGACCACCCCTGTTAAATATTGTTTAATTAAATATTTCACAATGATATGTGGACGCCCCCACAGGCACTATAGCGGTCAACCCAGTCAACGTTGAATGTTGACCTGATGACTTAGCTCACCCAGGCCCCACTTGCCATACAGTAGACTAGGAGACCCCTGGTTACACTCAGCAATTTTTTTTGTTTTGTTTTAAATTCGAATTAAAAGAATTCCAAAATACTATTAAAACTTTAGAAAATCATAGTGAAATAACCGTAAGTCAGATGAAAATAATTTATATATGAAAGTTGTTCAGAAAAGTATGATGAACCCGAATATGCCATCCGTTCATCTGTCACGTGCCGCTAGCATAGTGAACATGGATCCATCCCCTCTGATTCATCTGTCCGAAAAATGCCAAACGTTAGGAAAACATTTCCGGATGTTTTCTCTCTTCGTCCGTATCACCTAGCACTATGTTGGATCACCCCTAGCACCGTGTTTTGTCATGGTATGCTTTTATGATACTTTGTTTGATTTATATTTATTGTTTCTCCCCCCTCTTCTCTCCAGTAGACTTCCAGACTGACGTCGATGCTGCCCTTATGATCGACTACGTCACCGACGACCGTTCCTTTGGAGCAGAGCTTCGAGGCAAGCCCCCCCTTGATCAACCCGATATCGCATATTCCTTCTCTCTACTGCCTGCATTAGAGTAGTGTAGCATGTTACTGCTTTCCGTTAATCCTATTCTGATGCATAGCCTGTCTTTGCTACTACTGTTGTTATCTTTACCTACTATCCTACTGCTTAGTATAGGATGCTAGTGTTCCATCAGTGGCCCTACACTCTTGTCCGTCTGGCATGCTTTACTACTGGGCCGTAATCACTTCGGGAGGTGATCACGGGCATATACTATATACTTTACACTGTTACATTACCTGTGGTACTGTTCGGAGTTGGGGGCTGAAAGGGCAGGTGGCTCCATCCCGGTAGAGGTGGGCCTGGGTTACCGTCGGCCCCCGACTGTTACTTTGTGGCGGAGCGACAGGGCAGGTTGAGACCACCTAGGAGAGAGGTGGGCCTGGCCCTGGTCGGCCTTCGTGGATACTTAACACGTTTAACGAGATCTTGGTATTTGATCTGAGTCTGGCACTGGCCTATACGCACTAACCATCTACGCGGGGACAATTATGGGCACTCGACGTCGTGGTATCAGCCGAAGCCTTCGTACCGTCAGCGACTGAGCGGCGCGCCCCGGGTTGGACTGGAACGCCTACTCTTGTATAAGGGAGGCTAGGTCTGCTCACCGGCCGCGTACGCAACGTGCAGGTGTGCAATGGGCGATGGGCCCAGACCCCTGCGCCATAGGATTTAGACCGACGTGCTGACCTCTCTATTGTGCCTAGGTAGGGCTGCGACGTGTTGATCTTCCGAGGCCGGGCATGACCCAGGAAAGTGTGTCCAAGCAAATGGGATCGAGCGTTTTGGGTTATGTGGTGCACCCCTGCAGGGAAGTTAATCTATTCGAATAGCCATGATCTTCGGTAACAGGACGACTTGGAGTTGTACCTTAACCTTATGACAACTAGAACCGGATACTTAATAAAACACACCCTTCCAAGTGCCAGATACAACCGGTGATCTCTCTCTCACAGGGCGACGAGGGGAGGATGATCGGTTAGGATTATGCTACACGATGCTACTTGGTGAACTTACCATCTACTCTCTTCTCCTGCTGCAAGATGGAGGTTACCAGAAGCGTAGTCTTCGATAGGACTAGCTATCCCCTTCTTATTCCGGCATTCTGCAGTTCAGTCCACATATGATACCCTTATTCCATTTGATACCAATGCATACATATGTAGTGTAGCTCCTTGCTTGCGAGTACTTTGGATGAGTACTCACGGTTGCTTTTCTCCCCCCTTTTTCCCCCTTCCTATACTCGATTGCTGCGACCAGACGTTGGAGCCCAGGAGCCATACGCCACCGTCGACGACGACTACTACTACTCGGGAGGTGCCTACTACTACGTGCAGCCCGCTGACGACGACCGGGAGTAGTTTAGGAGGATCCCAGGCAGGAGGCCTGCGCCTCTTTCGATCTGTATCCCAGTTTGTGCTAGCCTTCTTAAGGCAAACTTGTTTAACTTATATCTGTAATCAGATATTGTTGCTTCCGCTGACTCGTCTATGATCGAGCTCTTGTATTCGAGCCCTCGAGGCCACTGGCTTGTAATATGATGCTTGTATGACTTATTTTATTTGTAGAGTTGTGTTGTGATATCTTCCCGTGAGCCCCTGATCTTGATCGTACACGTTTGCGTGTATGATTAGTGTACGGTCAAATCGGGGGCATTACAATTACCAGGAGATATGGCGGCAAGTGCCCGTTGCGCGCCAATATATAGTTGTTCTACTAAGGTATATACTGCCTTCAGTTTAATCACATGATCTTGGCTCAGGTTCTTGCTCCGTGGGCCTGCACA
Organism: Triticum dicoccoides; assembly: GCF_002162155.2. Lineage (NCBI taxonomy): Eukaryota > Viridiplantae > Streptophyta > Magnoliopsida > Poales > Poaceae > Triticum > Triticum dicoccoides. The sequence goes on along the minus strand of NC_041382.1, from coordinate 634,606,353 downwards.
TATTTTATAAACAAAGTCAGCTTCAGTTTAATCACATGATCTTGGCTCAGGTTCTTGCTCCGTGGGTCTGCACATATTTTATAAACAAAGTCAGCTGGCGGCTTATATCCCGGATAAGCAAACAAGTACACAAGATTAAAAACAGACGGATTACCAAAGATGGCAGCCACCATTTGAGACACCCGGCTTTTTAAGCCGTTCAGCTCTGTTGAAACCTCTTCAAGGGCTGCTTCGGCTTTTTCGGCACGTTGTGTTAGAAGTGTTTTTCCTCTGCCCAGGTTTTCTTCTTGGCGATGTAGCTGGTCTTTAATTTCTCATTCTCAGCCAGACTTACTCGCAATTTGGAGTTAACAGATTTGATTTCTGCCTCCTGACCTGCCAGCCGGGTCTTCGCATCAGTCAATTGCGAGTCCAGTTCAGATAATGCATTCTGCAAGAAATGTACCCAGATGAGTCAAGACTTCACTTAAGGTCCAAAGGTCAAGATTCAAGTCTCAAGTACTTTAGAAAAAACCACTTGAGACTTGGGGGCTAATGTATGCCAAAACAAATTTTTATGACTCTAAAAAGACATATTTTAAGTCCCAAGGACATTACAAAGTAACATCACTTGGCACTTGGGGGCTAATGTATGCAATTCAGCAAGTTTCTCAAGGTTAAGCCGGAGTATTAAGTTCTATGAATACGGTACAAATCAAATTTAAAGTACCAGCTCATTTATGATAAAAAAGAACCGGCCCTTGGGGACTACAGGTGTAGCTTTATTCTATTTTACTGAGATCAAGACAAGTTTCAAAGGTAAAGGTCTTGTCCTATATTATAAAGTCTACAGATCATTTCGGTTCTCTCATAATCTGAAGACTTGGGGGCTGGAGGAATATAAGTAAGCCGGAAGCAGACCATTTCAATCTCAGAATCGCGACTGGAGTGCACATGGCTGAGATAGCCGGATAAAATATCATTGGCATTTAGATGATTATAATTGGCAACGTCAAAGCGCACTTTCTGCCTCTCCAATGCCTCTTGTTTTGCTGTGTGGCGAGCTAGCACGATTGGATTCCCCGACTCAATAAAACGGCTCCCGGTGATCTGAACGTCTTGTGCAGATGGTGATGGCGGGTTGGCTAAGCTCGATGGTCTAGTTGCGGAAGGATTCACGGTGGTCTCATCAAACGACGGTTCAGGAGGATTTGCTTCTGCATCAACAGGCGGGTCTTCTGGGGCGACAGTTAAAGGAGAAGGTGGCCTGGCCAGGTCAGATGCAAGGATCGGCGGGTCTTCCACCGGCTTAGTCACCTTGGCCTTCTTAGACTTAGCTTGGCCACTAAGTGAAATATTATAAGATTATCAGTATAAAGAGACAATTTGAAAAGTACAGAAGACAAAGGATTTTTTTCCTTACCCAGGGGCAGTCTTGAAGGCTAGAAACTGGGTTTGATACGAGTCGCCAGAGGAGCGAGATACCTCCTGCAAAGATAAGACAATATAAGCAATGCAAGGGAGGAGATCCATTAACAGAGAGTTAAAAACAAAGAAATAAACCTCATTCTGGCGTTTTGAGGAGTTTGTTGAAGAGCAACAGCCGGTTCGTCTTCGGTCCGGGCTTGATGACGGATCTCATGTTGCTGTTTTTTCAAAAGAAACTGAGGATCCAGGTAAGCTAAAGGGTGTGAAAACCTTACTTTCCGGGTTACGACTCAAAGTTTCTGTCTTGGCAAATGGGCTGAGTCGGAGGAAGTAGTTACCTCTTCTTCTACGGCCTGACTGGCCCCAGTGTCATCTTGGTAATGATCAGTGTTAATAAGATTACTAAAAAGATTGGCCAAGGAAGTCACGGGTTACCTCCGACTCAGAAGTCTCATCAAGCCTTCTCAACTCGTCAACAGTGCTCTTCTTCTTCTTTTTCGATCTCCGGATCGTTTTCTTGGCATTTATAGCGGCGATTTTCACTTTCTTGGCAGCCTCATGGTCATATTTAGCTTTCCAGAAGTCAGATTTGGCCTGCAGACAGGTAAAAACAAGATGAAAGATCAGGCAAGTATTAGACAATGCGGCTTGGAAAATATAAAGGAGAGAGATCAGAATATCCTTACTTCTGTCGCCGGGTTAAGCTTGCAGAAGGGGTTTAATCCAACAATACTGCAATCTTCGTATTTTCCGTTTACCAGAAGGGTTGACCTTGAAACAATATCTTCTTCTGTCAAATCAATGGGGCTGTGACAAAGAGAGTCATCTGGGCTGCCACCATATTCGTACATCAGTTTTGACCGACGGCTTAGAGGGATGACCCGCCATGAGATCCAGCAGTGAGTCAGATCAACTCCAGTTAACCCGTTCCCTAACAAAGCATTGATCTTTCTGATGGATGGCATCAGTCTCTTGCGTTCAGCAGCAGTGAGCTTGTCAGGAAGCGCGAACTTGGAGTCAAGACGATCGGGGCGATAACCCGGCAATGGCTTTTTGTTTGCCGGAGAGATGTCTTGACAGTAAAACCAAGTCTGATTCCAGTCCTTTGGATGACTTGGCAAGACTAGGAGGGGGAAGACGGCACCCTGCCGGCGCTGTATTGAGATACCTCCAAGCTCTAAGCTAAGGCCATTGGTGCACTCTTTCTGCCGGTTCAGATAAAAGTATTCTCTAAACAGTTCCACGGTTGGCTCTTGTTGAAGATACGCCTCACAGAGCACTTGGAAGCTACAAATATTAGATATGGAATTGGGCCCATGTCTTGAGGATGGGGTTTCAAAAAATGAAGGACCTCTCTGAAGAACTTTGAGTCGGGCGGTGAGAAGCCACGGTTCATGTGGTCAGTAAAAACAATCACTTCGCCGTCTCTTAGATTGGGTCGTTCTTCTTCCGGGTCAGGGCACGGTAAGACATGACGTTTTTCCCCGGCAAAAACCCTATGGTAAAGAACTCCTTCAAATGTTCCTCGGTTACGATTGAGGGAACCAAATTGCAGATGGTTGGCGCTTTGGACGGCATGATGTTCAAGAAGCAAACTGAAAGAAAGGCAACATGCCGGTTCAACTCAATGGTGAAATTAACAGCTAAATGATGATAATATAGGGAAGTAATGGCGGCTTAACTAAGGGCTAATGACATATAAGGAAAAGAAAGCCAGCGCGGTAAGCTGCCATGACTATAGATTCTTTCAGAAAGCGGATTCAACTAAGTGTTGGGACAAACAAGTTTCCCAAAATGCTTGATATTATTTCAGATCAAATGGCTGTTCAAAATGAAAAAATTTCTAGACCTAAAAATACAGACAGATAAGTTCATCAGATCTAAATGTAGCCCTTGTACCAGAAAAAGGAGTCTGCTAGTATCAAAAGGAGGCACCAAACAACTACTGCATGAACATACATCTCTTTTGGATCAAAAAGAGGAGGCAGTGGAAGAACTACGAAGAAGCCATGACGAACTGCGAAGAACATGCAGAAACCATAAACATGGATCCGAGGAGTAGGAAAGTGAGTACTTACAGCCACAGATCTTCTGCGGAGGTCGCCGCCATTTCTCTGAACCAACTCGGGTTGATGCACCGGCCAAGGTTGACGGAGACGGAGGTGGAGCGCGGCGGCGGCGAAGCTCGAGCAGTAACAGGGTCGCGAGAGGAAGAAGACGGTGAGAGAGAGAAGAATGAGGAAGGCCGGGGTGAGCCTATTTATAAGGAAATAGGTGAACAGATGGGCGCAAAAATCGAGGAAGAGCCGAATAATGGTTATCCAACTACACAAACGCCTTGATTCTCGGGAGACATTAAAAGTGAAGATCCGTTGGAAGATGACATCCTAAAAAGTTTTTTGCGTTTCCAAGAGGTGACGTCATGGCGGGTTACAGAAACTTCTGTGAGGATAAGAAGATGGATTTTTTCTAAGTGTTGAAGATTGACAAAGAACGAAGTTCAAAGTCAACCTGGGGCCTAATGTTGGGGATATAGCTATCAGTTATGACCCGCCCAGGAGGGGTCGGGTCAGCCCCAATGGCGGGTTACAAAGGAAGCCCATTAAACATTAAGATGATAGTTCATTAAATATTATAGAAGGCCCAAAGGGCCTGAAGGCGGCTTAAGGCCTGATATTGTGAACCACCGTATGTAAGGAAAGACTTGTAAAGAAAGGCATGTAATGGAAGTCACCGAGCCGGACACGAGTATGAGCCGGCCGGGACTCTGTAGGCCACCGGGCGTCAACCTGTGTATATAAAGGGACGACCCGGTGGCGGCTTAGGACAAGAAACAACAGATCGATTACCAAGCCGGCGAGTTGAGCCTCTTGGTGATCGAAACCCCAGCAATATCAACCCCAACTAGACGTAGGCTTTTACCTTCATCGTAAGGGGCCGAACTAGTATAAAATCCTCTCGTGTCCTTTGTTCCAATTAACCCCTTTAAGCTTCCTAGTTGCGATGGCCATACGAATAAGTCCTTTCGCTAGGACATCTTCCGTGACAATTCCACGGCACACTTCATTCGAGAGAAACTCCTTCTCTAGAAAGGATCCATTCTTAGCAGCAAATATCTTGCCTTCGGATCTGTGACAGAAGGTGTACCCAACAGTCTCCTTTGGGTATCCTATGAAGACACATTTCTCCGATTTGGGTTCGAGCTTATCAGGTTGAAGTTTTTTCACATAAGCATCGCAGCCCCAAACTTTAAGAAACGACAACTTGGGTTTCTTGCCAAACCATAGTTCATATGGTGTCGTCTCAATGGATTTCAATGGTGCCTATTGTGAATGCAGCCGTCTCTAAAGCATAACCCCAAAACGATAGCAGTAAATCAGTAAGAGACATCATAGATCACACCATATCTAATAAAGTGCGGTTACGACGTTCAGACACACCATTTCGTTGTGGTGTTCCAGGTGGCGTGAGTTGCGAAACTATTCCGCGTTGGTTCAAATGAAGACCAAACTCATAACTCAAATATTCACCTCCACGATCAGATCGTAGAAACTTAATTTCTTGTTACGATGATTTTCCACTTCACTCTGAAATTCCTTGAACTTTTCAAATGTTTCAGACTTATGTTTCATCAAGTAGATATACCCATATCTGCTCAAATCATTTGTGAAGGTCAGAAAATAACGATACCCACCACGGGCATCAACACTACTGCATACATCAGTATGTATTATTTCCAATAAGTCTATTGCTCGTTCCATTGTTCCGGAGAATGGAGTCTTAGTCATCTTGCCCATGAGGCATGGTTCGCAAGCATCAAGTGATTCATAATCAAGTGATTCCAAAAGCCCATCAGCATGGAGTTTCTTCATGCGCTTTACACCAATATGACCTAAACGGCAGTGCCACAAATAAGTTGCACTATCATTATTAAACTTATATCTTTTGGCTTCAATACTATGAATGTGTGTATCACTACTATCGAGATTCAATAAAAATGGACCACTCATCAAGGGTGCATGACCATAAAAGATATTACTCATATAAATAGAACAACCATTATTCCCTGGTTTAAATGAATAACCGTCTCGCATCAAACAAGATCCAGATATAATGTTCATGCTTAACGCTGGCACCAAATAATAATTATTTAGGTCTAATACTAATCCCGAAGGTAGATGTAGAGGTAGCGTGCCGATCGCGATCACATCGACTTTGGAACCATTTCCCACGCACATCATCACCTCGTCCTTAGCCAATCTTCGCTTAATCCATAGCCCCTGTTTCGAGTTGCAAATATGAGCAACAGAACCGGTATCAAATACCCAGACGCTACTGCGAGCAGTAGTAAGGTACACATCAATAACATGTATATCAAATATACCTTTCACTTTCCATCCTTCTTATCCGCCAAATACTTGGGGCAGTTCCGCTTCCAGGCTTAGGTCTAGACTTGGGCTTCTTCACTTGAGCAGCAACTTGTTTGCCGTTCTTCTTGAAGTTCCCCTTCTTCCCTTTGCCCTTCTTCCTGAAACTAGTGGTCTTGTTGACCATCAACACTTGACACTCCTTCTTGATTTCTAGCTCCGCAGCTTTTAGCATTGCGAAGAGCTCGGGAATTGTCTTATCCCACTACAAAAAAAGACACATCCGTGACATTTTGGGCCGAACGGAATTTTTTCTGTCATACATATGACACTTCTATGACGATAATTGTGACAAATCCCGGTATCATCATAGATGTGGTGGGCTCCTACTTCTATGACAAAAAATCATGACAGAAAATGGGCTTTTCATCCTAGGCGGGCCGAAGACGCAGCTACATGACATTCTTTGGGCCGTCCATGATGGAAAAAACTGTGGTAAGCGAGGGCGAGGAAAATTTCAGGGAGTTCCCGGTTACGGTGGGAGGTCGGGGGCCGAGCGATGCGCGTTTCTCTCGTACACGTATGCGCGTGTGTGTGAGGCGTTGGCTCTAACTAAACCTGAGCGAGGCGTTGGGCTCTAACTGAATCCGAGTGATTGCACTGCAGGCTACGCGTTACTGAACCCGAGCAATCGATCGATGGCTGTTAACTGAACCCGGTCGAGCGATTCCTTCGCTACTGCTGCTAACTGAAGCCGATCGATGCTGCCTCTGG
>NC_041382.1:634594413-634599477 GCF_002162155.2 Triticum dicoccoides | reverse complement strand
AGTGAGTGTTGGCATTGCCTCTGGATGAACAAGAACCCGTGGTGTGGTGGAGTGTTGGATGAACAGTAGACGGTGGAGGGGTGCCCGCAGAGGGGTGGTTGAACAGGACCCCGTGGTGTGGAGGGCTGGATGAACAGTAGACAATGGAGGGGTGCCCGTGGAGGGGTGGTTGAACAGTAGCCGGTGGAGTAGCGCGCGGTGGAGGCTGGATGAACAGGAGCCCGTGGAGCTGGAGGAGGTCGACGGTAGCCCGTGCAGGCTGGAGGAGGTCGACGGTGGAGATGAATAGTATCATGTGGAGTCCCGTTTTGTGGTACGCCACAACCCTCCCGATGAACAGGACCCCCGTTTCAACCGTATGAGGTCCGTTTCGTCCGTTTTGCGGTATGCCACACCCCTCCCGATCAACAGGACCCCCGTTTCGACCGTAGGAGGTCCGTTTCGTCCGTTTTGCGGTACGCCAGACCCCTCCCAATCAACAGGACCCCCGTTTCGACCGTAGGAGGTCTGTTTCGTCCGTTTTGCGGTATGCCAGACCCCTCCCGATGAACAGGATCCCGTTTCGAACGTGGCCGGTCGAACACAAGGCCGTTTCCTCGGTTCTGCGGTACGCCAGGCCTCGTTTCCATTGCTTGTTCCATCCAAGCCCTCTCGATGAACACGACCACGCATTCCATTCCGACCCAGCCGGTTGGCTCCCACGCGTTCCGTTGCCTCCTGATGAACACGACGCATTCCGTTGCCTCCCCATGAACACGGCGCATTTCGTTGCCTCCCCATGAACACGACGACGACGCTGTTCCTCCGTTCCGACCCAGCCATGTCAACGAGCCCTCGCCATATGTATGCGCGAGTAGGCGTTCGAGACCCCACCCGTATGTACACATACGTGGCCGTATTTTCTTTCTTGCACCCTGGCCGCTGTACGTACGTGTACATGCTACGCACGCGCCTCTACTATGACACGTGCGTGCCTCTACATCCACTAGTATATATGTACGTACACGTTCGCGACCAGAATGACAATGCTATGTACGCTTCGACTAGGTGGGTCCCAACTGTCAGGCACTTCCTTGCGTGCGAAGATGTAGCTGGTGGGTCCCAGCAGTCAGGGAGGCGAATCGTTTTGTTTTTTTTGCCCGAACGCACTTCCTTGCGTGCGAAGGTGTAGCTGGTGGGTCCCAGCAGTCAGGGGGGAAACGTTTTTTTCGCGAAATACGGTGGCCCGTCCGGTGGGTCCCCGCTGTCAAGTGGAGGAATAATTATTTTGCGCGTAATAAGGAGGCACTTTCTTGCTGCGACCGTGGACCCAGCTGTCAGCGTCTCCACACACAGTACTCTTCAGATGGAAGTCGGTCGTTGACCACATTGACCACGCGGCATCGAGAGCACCACGGCGGTGGACAACGGCGAGGCCTAGGAAGGGGACGACACAGAGGCAAGGAAGACTCGGCAGTTGTTTCCCACGCGGAGGGGAGTACGACTTTACGAGGGTTTACTGGTTCGTCTGCCGTCACCGAAGAATAATAAAAGGTGTGGGTGAGTAGAGGGATGGCTAGGCCAGCGATGGGAGTACGGTGGGGCGGTGAGGCCTGCGCGACAGCACAGCCGACCTCGGGAAGGAGGGAGCAGGCAGTCCCGCCGGCGCTTGTTTGAGCGGCTGGAGCAGGAAGAGCAGAGATTGAAGTAGCACGACGGCTGTTGGATGGACATCCAACAGTCAGTACTTGTGTGTCAACCTTTTTTTAGGAAAGCCTCAAATCTGTGGAAAACAGCATACAGCCCATCTGCCATTATTTCTAATAATTTATAGCCCCTTTGCTAATTCTTAAGGTTTTTTTGGAGCCCATATTCTTTTTGTTAGCATTACAGCCCATATTGTGGCCATGGTTAAAAAATTATACAAAATTTTGCATATTTCAGTGCGGTCCGAACTGTTTTTAAATTCTGAAATTTCGACTCACATTCAAACTGATTTTAAAAATAAATGTATATCAATATAAAATCCAACAAATTCTCCACGCATAAAAATTAATGTAATTTAAAATCTTGAAATGAAAAAAAAATATTTGAAACTAATTGCCGGTTTGATGTGTTTTTAAAATGTACAGCCCATTCCTCATTACTGATGGGCCATTTTCTCGGCCAGCCGAATGAAAACTCTCCTTGTCTTGAAAGATTTGCAGCCCAACAGGCCTGACAAAGCGACTTACTTGTCAAATCACAAAAAAACTGGGCTATGGCCATGGACCTAGCTGTCAGCCTCTCCACGTATAGTACTCTTCCGATGGAAGTCGTTCCTTGACCACGTTGACCACGCCGTGCGGAGTGCACCAGGGCGGTGGACGACGGTGAGGCCTAGGAAGGGGACGACGCGGAGCCAAGGAAGACACGGCAGTGGAAGCCCACGCGGAGAGGAGTAGGAGGGTTCACTGGTTTGGCTGCGGTGTGAGGCTGCCGTCACCGCAGGGCCTGGCCAGCTGTGGGAATAGTAGGGGGCAGTGAGGCCTCTGCGGCAGCACAAACGGCCATGGGAGGCAGGAGCATGCGGCACGACCGGCGCTGCTTTAGGCGGCTGGAGCAAGAAGACGAGAGGTTAAAGAAGCACTACGGCCGTTGGATGGACATCGAACAGTCACTGGAGCTAGAATCGTTCATATTGACTAAGTTGACAAAGCCCTTCGTCCCCGTCAACTTAGTAGGCCCACAAGTCAGCCTCCCACCAAGGTGGGTCCTAGCTAGCCGAGGGAGTATTCATTTTTTTGTGCGTAATAAGGAGGCACTTCCGGTGGGTCTGAGCTGACAGCGGGGGGAACGTTTTTTTCACGAAATACGGTGGCCCGTCCGATGGGTCCCAGCAGTCAGGGGGAAACGATTTTTTCGCAAAATACTGGTGGCCCGTCCGGTGGGTCCCCGCTGTCAGGTGGAGGAATCATTATTTTCTGCGTAATAAGGAGGCACTTCCTTGCGGCTGCCATGGACCCAGCTGTCAGCCTCTCCACGTACAGTACTCTTCCGATGGAAGTCGGTCGTTGACCACATTGACCACGCCACGCCGCGCCGAGAGCACCACGACGGTGGACGACGGCGAGGCCTAGGAAGGGGACGACGCGGAGCCGGGCAAGACGCGGTAGTGGATGCCCACGCGGAGAGGAGTACGAGCGTTCACTGGTTCAGCTGCGGTGTGAGGCTGCCGTCGCCGCAAAATAACAGGGGGTGTGGGTGAGTGGAGGGATGGCCTGGCCAGTGGTGGGAGTAGTATGGGGGCGGTGAGGCCTCCGCGGTAGCACAGCCGGCCACGGGAGGCAGGAGCAGGCGGCACGACTGGCGCTGCTTTGGGCGGCTGGAGCAAGAAGACCAGAGGTTGAAGAAGCACTATGGCCGTTGGATGGACATCATTACGGTCACTGGAGTATTGACTAAGTTGACAAAGCCCTCCGTCCCCGTCAACTTAGTAGGCCCACAAGTCAGCCCAACAATATGGTGGGTCCCAGCTAGCAGGGGGTATTCATTTTTTGGGCGTAATAAGGAGGCACTTCCTTGCGTGCGAAGATATAGCTGGTGGGTCTGACCTGTCAGCGGGGGGAACGTTTTTTTGACGAAATACAGAGGCCCTTCCTATGACCTGTTGTGTACGCTGGTGTCGCCTCCGCGGTGGCCTTCATGGGACCCAAGCGGCGTCGGCCTCCCGTGTTCTACTTCTCCTCGATGATGGCGGCGGACGCGGAGGCGTTGGCCACCGACTCCTCGCTCTCCGCGCACCCAGCTTCTGTCGCTGCTTGCATGGCGCGGCTGCCGACATGGGAGTCTCGGCCACAGAAATGGGAGACGCGGTACGAGGCGGCGGCGTGGGCGGCGGCAACGATGCCCGTGCGCCGCTCCTCATCGAGCTGGCCTGGAGCGGCGAGTTGCTGAACTGCGCGCCGGCTTGGGGCGGCAACTGGCTCCGTCGGGCGAGGGGAGGGAGGTGGATCAGCGAGCTGCATAGCTCGTATCCAGCGGGCTACCCAGCCGGCTTGGATGCGGAATAACTACTCTTCGTAAGCCATTGTAAGAGTGGACAAATTGGTGGACGAGATAGGGGAGCGGCGGCGGTGTGTGATTCTTGGCCGGCGTTTGGCCTCGTTTAAATAGGAGATTAAATAGACGACAGACAGGAGGAGCTCGGCCGGCGTTGCGTTTAAGATCGGCCCGGTCATGAATGGACGTGTGTCTAGAGTGGGTTTCTCGGCTTCCACACGGGCGGGTTTCATGGAGGCGTTTGAATCCGGCACGGAGGCGTGTTCAGCCGGGTGTGCCGCGAGTGGCGCCCTCAACTCTAACGTAGGACACCGTGCCGTTCTTCCACTGACGTGTTGGCTCTTTGGGTGCATGGCCTGCATGTCAGTGACCCAACGCAAGCAGCGCACAACAGAGGAACCTTTGGTGGGCCAGGGCGGTCAGAAGCGGGCATTTCATAAACAGATGATTGTTCATTGAGTGTGACGTCATCTTTTTCATGTAGATAAGCCTACTATGTTGATAGCCCGTTCGATACGTTGTGATTCATAAAGACCGCTGCAAACATCAATGTTCTGCTTATCACAGATAAGATTGATTAATACCTGTAACAATCCATGTCCTTAACAAAGGGTGCATGCACGTATAGGTTGAGCGTGTGTCTTTTGACGTGTGCTGTGTGCATGCAGGCGTGCGAGTGTTGCGTGTGTGCAAGGGTACGTTTCAGTGTTGCATGCATGGGTGCGTACGTGCGTGTGTTCGTGAGTGCATGTGTACGTGTCAGTGTTGCACGCCAGCATGCGTTTGTGTGTACGTGTCAGTGTTGCACGCCTACATGCGTGCGTGTCTTGCGTGCGTGCATGTGTACGTGCGGGGTGAGGCTACACGTCAGTCGACTGACTTTTCATCTCTGGTCATTAGATTTTCCAGCCGTTGGATACGAAATCAAGGGCCTCCAGTTTATCATCGAACTCCACCCCCCTGAGCTGCCAGTCGCCACCGGCCGAACCGCCAGCCCCCGCCGCCCGCGGCCGGCCCGCCCTCCCCGAAACCACTCCCCACCAC
>NC_041382.1:634590125-634593850 GCF_002162155.2 Triticum dicoccoides | reverse complement strand
ATCCCCACCCCACCGCCCAATGAACGCCCCCAACCGCCGGTGACTGCCAACCAGAGGTCTCACGACTTCGAATACCCACCGACCACTAATTTATTACCATTTCTGTCCTTCATATACGCGCTGATGGGTGGGCCCTATGGTAATGTGCGCTGCTGAATGTGGACCGTTTAACTGGTCAATTGATCGTGTTATCAACAAATTACGAAGCTGTATGGTGAGCCAGTGACCGTATGATCACCCTAAAATGTACTCCTATTTTATTAACACAGTACAGACTCAAACTACTATTTCTTTCTTTCATATACGGGCTGACAGGTGGGCCCCATGGTTACGTGCCCCGATGGTGCAACACTAGTTGCGCCGCATGGAACGTTTGACTGGTCAATTGATTGTGTCATCAACAAAATATGGAGTTGTACGGGTGAGCTAGTGACCGTATAATCATGATATGTATTTGTTTAACACGGTACAGACGCAAGGGCTCATATATACGCGCAAGCACTCACCGCTATAAGCGCACACACGCGAACCCTACCCCTATGAGCACCTTCGAGAGAGTGGGCCAGCATATATGATCTTGAGATTTTATGAAGTCACCATAGGTGCCTCGTAGTCGAGTGGAACGTCTCCTCCCACTGAACATACGTCACCGGAAAATACTGAAATTAACACAAGATAAATGCAAGCACCGGGACTTTAACCTTGGTGGGCTCGAGAAACCACTATCCTCTAACCATCCAACCACATGTTGGTTAGCACGACAAAATGTATGTGGTGACCTTGATGAGCTTATTCTGAAGTCCAGTGACCATATCGTGCTTTTGCTTCAAATACAATGACCATAAGTGTCGTCAACAAAATACGGAGCACGCATCAAATGCAAAGTCCGTCAGTGTCATCAACAAAATATGGAGACGTATCGTGAGCTAGATACCATTGTACTATTGTATATGCTTATTTTCTTAGTGGCCGATTGCGTGTGTGGTGTGGTGGGCACATCATTTCTAATTGTGGTGTGTCAACATGAAGACTCATGGGTCGGTTCCATCCTGCGCCACATATAGGTTGGACCGACACGTGTTATACGAAGACCCATGTGGAGGACTCGGCGTACAAGACGAAGCTACCAGAGTCGTGGAGGACTCTATCCCCACTGGTGATAAGCCGACTATATATGATTTGTAACCCTAGGCCCTTAGTATGTTATACAAGCTTGGGGGCTAGTTCGTCGATAATACACACACACGCATAATGCCTGGTATTCACGTGTACTTTGTACACACCCCTATCACTAATATACAGTACCAAGAGTAGGCTCTTTCTTCAACTGCAAGGGCCCGATCTGAACTAGGCTAAAACTTTGCCTCGTATTACCATCCAGCCTAACAGCCAGGGATATCCTACAGAATGATATGATGAAATCATATCTGCCAACTACTAAGAGAGAGGTGTGTCGGGGGGGGCAATGTGTACGACAGAGGCCTAAAGATAATGAGTGTGCGGGAGACACGTAGGCACATATATGTGCGTATAGAGGGCTAGTAGAGACCGTGCATGTGTATATATGCATGTGAGAGAAATAGTGTTTTCCAACTAAGATTAGTGAAAAGAGTGGTACATAGTAGTCAGAAAGAGAGAGAGAGAAACAGAGAGAGCATGTGCGTGAGACACCCCGACACCCTGAGAGAGATTGTGAGCATGTGTGAAAGAGAAATGCCGATGCATATAAAGTGTGTGCACTTATGCGTTAGATAGAGAGATATATGACGCGTTTGTGAGAACGGGGCGAGGCATAGTGCATCTACGTGTAAAAGGCGGTTCTATGCATTAAATTAAAATATAAATGGCATTATTATTTTTGGATGAGATCATGAATTTTGCAAATTGCGTATGGACGAAAATCGGTCTATCAGACACCCATAATCTATTGAATTCTAGCACGTGCATGCGTTTATTTCATATTATCGATCCATAGAGTGAGAGCGGTTTGAAATACAGGCAATGGATGCTTTTGCAATTCATATATAAACATTAGTTAGTGCACTCCATGTTGTTAGTGTGAAGCACTTTATACATTTGTCACTTGCATGGATACATTCTAAATTGCTAGCTACAAAATAGAATACATGCCGAATTCAACATAAAGGGGGTTTCGAAGATTCGAATTCATAGGAAGTGCATTCATCTATTTGAACCCGAGATAATGGCATTTGTAAATCAGATGTAAAAGGGGGCATCAATCTTTGTTGTGAGTTTGAACATGTTATATATATTCATACGTGTATCTAACTGTTTTTTGCAACCAAGGAGATTATATCTGGAACCATGCATGAACTGAGGTAAGTTGCATATTTTTTAATATATACTCGTGTACAATGTATATTCAAATGTACCCCCTCCATTCCAAAATAATCGTAGCTTTAGGATTTTCAAGAGTAAAGATTTGTGAAGTTTGACAAATCCTGAAAGTTCAATTCAAGAGAACCGAAATCGTTAATGCTTCTGCTCCCAAATATTGAACGAAGCGTCAAATAGGCCTCTGGTCACCCGAAACCGCGCGAGACTAATGTTTTGGTGGTAGGAAATTACTGTCCTGACTCTGGCCCGTGTAGCCTATCGGCCCGATGTCCAAAGGTCTAAACCGGGGTAGGTTTGTAACTTCACCAAGATGCCAGTCTCAACCGCCTCCGAGAAGCATTCATATGCCGTGGGCGCCTACCCATGCGCTCGGCCGAAATCTATCCCGCCCACATTTGGGACACCTAACATGACTGTCCTACCCCCAACCCGCAATATGTCCGAAATTTTAGATGGGGGCAAAGTTTGTAACTTTCCCCAAATTTCAAACAAGCGTGTCTCAAACCGAAACATTGTTCCCCCTTAGTTCTCCGCCTCCCTCCGTTTCCCCATTCATACTCTGTGGGCGCGAAAACGCCCTCTCCACCAGCCGCGAAACTCCAGCCTCCTCCGTCCTCCACCCCATAGCGGCCAATCCACCGCCGCCCTCCTCCATCACGCCGGAGCCGGTACCCCGACGTCGTCGTCCAACACAACCGCAAGCGCAACGCCCTCAAGGACTTAGCAGCTGAAGCCGAGGCAGAGCTGCCTCCACGACGCTGACGCCAATGTGCGCCATACCAGAACCACTCCAACCACGCCGTCCTGCGCCTCACTGTTGCGGCTCCACTGTCGCAACCGTCCACCGCACCGGAGCTGTTCCCGCTACGCCATCGTTCGCCGCCTCGGATCTGCTTCCCCGCCGCCGACAAACGGCCACCGCACCACACTCAACAACTTGGCCATGGGTTCGTCCAAGGCTGCACTGTCCTCCACAACTTCTGGTTTCCGGCGAACAACAAGAAGATCATCGAAAAAACAGAAGGAGGACACAACACTGCCAGCAGAAAGAGGTACTCCTCTTCCCTTATTCGTGCAAATCTTACGTCTCCGCTCACACCGTATTCATCCCACGAAAGAAACTAGTTGAGCGCTTCTTACTGCATCTTCTTCGTGATACTAAATGCACAAGGTTTCCTCCCTTTTACTATTTCACCGTTGCTGGAGGTCAGTAGCCCGCCTGGATTTCAATTCAGGGTCAGTCGAACCGCAATTAAAAGAAGCAGCACCCGCTTAGGCGTGCGGAGCACCTAGTCCGCCTGTTCCCCGGGGAAGCAGCGCATCAGTGTCTATCATAGGGGTGTGGGGCATAGGAGCTGCTTGCGCCC
>NC_041382.1:634535217-634589795 GCF_002162155.2 Triticum dicoccoides | reverse complement strand
CCAAGCACGGCGGTGCGTGAGGTCAAGGGGATGGCGCAGGCAGGGGAGGAATACTGGGCCGGTGGTCGCTGGCGTTTCGAGGAAGATCGTCAACACTGACTGGCTGGAGGTAGATGAAGGTGATCTGCCCGTTCTTTGTACATCGGACGGTGCAGAAAAAATGGACTGGCCTATTTGCTTTCAGTCGACTGTTATTTTCATAGAATCCTATAGTAATTTAGTGTGCCATGCATGTTGTAGAGCTATCATATGTCTCCCGTCATTTATTTCTCACCGACCTGCTATCTGCTACATTTACACTGTACTAATTGTGCACACACTTCACCCATACTCACACTATAGTTTTTTATGCATGGGTATTTCAGACTCTGACACAGTGTTGATGAATGCAAAAAAGAAAAGACAGAAGTCGCTCCAGTGTAATTCAAAGATAAGCACTAAACATTTCAGCGCTCTAATGGGTGCAATGTCAGCAGTTGGAGACAGTAGACGTAGCTCTGCAGTTGATGATCTCAATTGCCACATACAACCATCCCAGGTGCTTGCTTTAACTTCGCGCTGTCAAATGTGGTTGCATGTTGCATATGGTGTCTAGCTTGTATTGCTTCCAATTTGGTTAAATTGCATCTGCTTACTTTACACATTATACCATTGATAATGACATGCCTTCCTGTTTTTGATATATACTACATATGTCTATTAACCATGTCCGTACATCAAACTAATGCTCTTTTGTATCCCTCGTCAATCACTTATGATGAGATAGTCACCCGAGTGGATTACTGTGATATGCCCTACTCGTTTAAAGAGTGCAATGTCATCCTCCCCACATGATTCTCAAGAAATAGCAAGGCTAAATGAAGATGGTCAACGTAGCTCTCTAGTTGATCACCGCAATTTCCCCACACCACCATCGCAGGTGCTTGCTCTTACTTGGCAGTGCGATATGTGGTTGCATGTTGCATATGGTGTCTACCTTGTAATGCTTCTAATTAGGGTAAATTGCATCTGCTTAGTTAACACATTATACCTGTGAATATGACATGCCTTCCTGTTTTTGGTACATACTACGTCTTTCTATTAACCATGTTCTTACATCAAACTACTTTTCTTGTGTATCCCTCATCAATGCTCCTAATTTGTTAAACTGCATCTCCTTAGCTTACACATTATACATGTGAATATGACACGCCTTCCTGTTTTTGGTAAATACTACATCTGCCTATCACACCATGTTCTTACATCAAACTACTGTTCTTGTGTATCCTGCGTCTATCGCTTATGATGAGACAGTCGCGCGCGTGGGTTAATATGAGACGCAATACTCTTATAAAGAATGCAATTTCATCCTCTCCACATGATTCTCAAGAAACAGCAAGCCTAAATGAAGATATTGAACGTAGCTCTGTACCTGAAGACCGCACTTCCCCTACACCACCATCACAGGTGCTTGCTCTAACTTCATAGTGTGATATGTGGTTGCATGTTGCATACTGTGTCTAGCTTGTAATGCTTCTAATTAGGGTAAATTGCATCTGCTTAGTTTAGACACTATACCTGTGAATATGACATGCCTTCCTATTTTTGGTACACACTACATCTATGTGTTAACCTTGTTCTTACATGAAACTACCTCTCTTCTGTATCCTGCATCAATCACTTACGATGAGTCGCCTTTATTCGTTGCATATTGCATATTATTTCTAGCCTGTTGCCATGTATTGCTTCTGATTTGGTCAAATACATTTGTTAGGGCACCCTTTTAATTTGGCAGAGTAATATTGGTTTCATCTTTCATATGGTTTCTAGCTTGCATCGATTCTAACAAGTTCAAGCACCTTGTGCTTAGTTTACACTTTATACATCATATATGTCAATATGTCACGCCGTCCTGTTTTTCATACATATTCCATCCTCCTATCATGCGGCTGCCATACATGAAAGTAGTGTTTGTCAGTATCATGCATCAATGAGTTCTGAAGAGCAAATTTTATTCCTTTTTCTTGTGGGTTTGACTTGACAAGGCAAAATCAAGAAAGATGAAGGAAAAGAGTAAGGAAGGCGATGATGGTGGTCCTCTGCAGCAACATAAACGGAGCATCTGTACCGATTCTCCTTGTACTGATAGTGCATTACAAGGTCCAAGTCTCCGCTCCCCTACTCCACCATCCAAGGTGCTTGCTCTAACTTGGCAGTGTGATATCTGGTTGCATGTTGCATATGGTGTCTAGCTCGTATTGCTCCTAATTAGTGTAAACAACATCTGCTTAGCTTACACATGATACATGTGAATATGACACGCTTTCCTGTTTTTGGTACATACTATATCTGTCTATCACACCATGTTCTTACATGAAACTACTCTTCTTGTGTATCCTGCATCAGTCACTTATGTGTAACACCCTCGATGCGACTATAGCTCCCACGTGTCGAGGCACGACTTAGAGACATAATCGCATTGAAGGCATATGTCGCAAGTTAGGCAATCTTCACAACATCCCATGTAATATAGATAATAAAAGGGGAGATAACATAGTTGGCTTACACTCGCCACGTCAATCAAGTACATAAATAACATTACATCATCCAAACACTCATGGCCCGACTACGGCGCCAAAATAAAAGAGAACCCAACATGCGACACGGTCCCGATCACCCCCAACTGGGCACCACTATTGATCATCAGGAAAGGAAACATAGTAACGTTGAGAGTCCTCGTCGAACTCCCACTTGAGCTCGAACGCGTCACCTGGAGTGGAATCATCAGGCCCTGCATCTGGTGTAATAGTAATCTGTGAGCCACAGGGACTCAGCAATCTCGCACCCTCGCGATCAAGACTATTTAAGCTTATAGGTATGGCAAGGTAAATATAAGTGGGGCTGCAGCAAGCGACTAGCAAAATATGGTGGCTAACTTATTCGCAAAAGAGAGCGAGAAGAGGAGGCAAAGCGCGAGCGAGAAACTAGAGAGCAACCTGCGCAAACATTACTCCAACATCGTGTCCACTTCCCGGACTCCGCCGAGAAGAGGCCATCATGGTAACACACTCAGTTGATTCATTTTAATTAAGTTAAGGTTCAAGTTATCTACAACTGGACATTAACAAATTCCCATCTGCCCATAACCGCGGGCACGACTTTCGAAAGTTCAATTCCCTGCAGGGGAGTCCCAACTTAGCCCATGAGAAGCTCTCACGGTCAACGAAGGAATAGACCTCCTCCCAAGACGTTCCGATCAGACTCGGTATCTCGGTTATTCAAGACACTTCGCCGGGTTAAAACAAGACCAGCAACACCGCCCTAATGTGCCTACAAATCCCGATAGGAGCTGCACATATCTCTTTCTCAGGGCACACTCAGATTGTCTTAGGTACGGGTAGGCCAGCCCAGAGTTGCCCCTGGTGGCCACCGGCAGCTGACAGGTGGACCAACACTCAGAGGAGCACTGGCCCGGGGGGGTTTAAAATAAGATGACCCTCAGGCTCCGGAAACCCAAGGGAAAAAGAGGCTAGGTGGCAAATGGTAAAACCAAGGTTGGGCATTGCTGGAAAAGCTTTAATCAAGGCGAACTATCAAGGGGTTCCCATTATAACCCAACCGCGTAAGGAACGCAAAATCCGGGAACATAACACCGATATGACGGAAACTAGGGCGGCAAGAGTGGAACAAAACACTAGGCGAGAGGCCGAGCCTTCCACCCTTTTCCAAGTATATAGATGCATTAAGATAACAACATAATATAATGATATCCCAACAAGTAAATAAATGTTCCAACAAGGAACGGCCTCCAATCTTCACCTGCAACTAGCAACGCTATAAAAGGGGCTGAGCAAAGCGGTAACATAGCCAATCAACGGTTTGCTAGGACATGGTGGGTTAGAGGTTTGACATGGCAATTTGGGAGGCTTGAAAGCAAGTGGTAGGCATCGTAGCATTGGCTTAGCAAAAGAGCGAGCAAACCAGCATAGCAAAGATAGTAGTGATTTCGAGGGTATGATCATCTTGCCTGCACAGTTGTCAGAGTTGACTGGATCCTCGAAAGCAAACTCAACGGGCTCCTCATTAGCGAACTCGTCTCCCGGCTCTACCCAAATAAGGCAAACAAGCAACAAGGACACAATCAACCACGTGCAACTCAAACAACATGATGCAAAGATGGTATGCTATGCGGGATGCGATGCGGGATGCATATGCAAGATATGATAGGAAATGCAAGAACCTGGCCTCAACATGGAAATCCAAGTGTGCCACTGGAAAGATGAGATGAAATCGCTTGAAAACGATATAAAGAACGCCGGAATCGGAGTTACGTTTTGGAAATGGCAAGCGATTCAAATATGGCACCGGTCTGCGATTTATAGCAAGTAGCCATCTAAATGCAATGAGATGAACATGCTACAGCACCCAAACATGACAAAAAAGTACATGGCAGGGATGCATTCATGACTCTTAACAAAAGTCTAGCACTGAGCTACGGCCAATTCATCCATTAACAGGTTCAAACAATCATGGCAAAAATGCATATGGCAAACAGATCTCAGACTTAGTGAAATTAACAATTGTCTGGAATTTCAGATCAGATAGCACTCTTCGGAGTAACAAAACTACATGCTACAGGACCTGAACATGGCAAAGTAAAGCATGGCATGGAGCTACTCAAAGAGCTTAACAAAAGTCCCTTAGTGACCTTGAGCCAAAAGGGATGAGAAAATACAATTGCAAGCATGTGAACATGACAAAAACATAATCAGTTCGATGCACTCACTACGGAGCAAGTCATGAAAAGCTAAGAATACATCCATCAAGAACACACAAAATGCAAGCTAGAGATGGCAAGAACAATAACATAGCATGCACGGATCAACTACAATATCATCGGCAAAATTGCAAACAAGTTGACAATCTGCCCAGATTCACAAAGTAGCAAAAGTAGAGCTCGATTGACTCAAGCTAGGGTGTTCCATAAATTCAAACAAAGACATGGATGGATAATGCACTACAAGATTAACAGAACATCCTTACTGATCATCCTCAAAAGAGGCACGGATCACTAGGAAACAACATGAACATATGGCAACATGAGATAAACAGCTCAAGGACTTAGTGGAATTGCTAAGTCCCTGAAAACAGAATTACTAAGTGCACCACTTTGCAAGCTCGTGCTAGTCACCACACACATCACAAAAATACATGGGTTGCACCTCTGGAAAGATGAAAAAACCCTTAACAAAACATATGTAGAGCATCAGGGCATATCAAGCACACAATAATCATGGCAAAAATGACAAAAAGCTAAATGGAGCAGCAGATCTGACAATTATCTCAAGTAGCCTCCTTCTAACAGCATTTCCAGCATCAAGATGAACTCAAATGAAAATGATGCAATGGAATGAAATGATGTGCTCTCTGAGATGAACATTTTGATATGCTATATGCATGAATCGGAGCTACGGATGCAAAGTTACGAGGCTATGAACATGAGCACTTGGATCTGGGATTTTCGGGACTTAGAAGAATTTTTACCCTCGCGAAAAAAACAACGGGCGGAGGAAACAGGCCGAAGTGGGGTTGCTGGGCCTCGGGCGGAGGTGGGCCGGAAACAGGGCGGAGCTGGCCTGGCCCAGCTCAGGGCCGCGGTCAACGAAGGCGCGGATCGGGGCTCCTCCCGATCCCGTCCGGCAGCAGCGGCGCGACCGGAGCTCCGGCGACGGAGGTGGCCGGAACCGCAGCGGCGGCGCCGGATCTGGAAGCAGGCGGCGGCGGGGCTCCTCCTTGGCCTCGGATCGGGGCCATTGCTCCTCAGAACGGCGGCGGGGAGGCATTTGGGCGATGGAGGCGTGCTCCGGCGAGCGAAGGCGGCGGCGGCTGTCGGTTATGTCGGTGGCGGAGAGGGCGGCGCGCTCCCGGAAGCGAAGGAGACGGCGGCGCGCGCGGGCGAGCGCCTCGGCCCGGGCGGGAGCGGTGGAGGGCCTGCCCTGGGCCTCCGCGGGCCGGCGGCACGGGCGACGAAGTGGTCCCGCGGGGACACGTGGCGGTGGCGGCTGGGTCGGATGGTGTCCGGCTCCGTCCAGACATGTCCGGCGGTGGCGGAGACGGATTTTAGGGTCTTTAGACGAGGGGGATCCGGAATTTTCGGAGGGGGGTGTTTAAATAGAGGTAGAGGGAGCTAGGAGAGTCCAAATGAGGTGCGGTTTTCGGCCACGCGATCGTGATCAAACGCTCTAGATGATGGAGCAGGTTTTGGTGGGTTTTGGGCCAAATTGGAGGGGTGTTGGGCTGCAACACATATGAGGCCTTTTCGGTCCCTCAGTTAACCGTTAGAGTATCAAACGAAGTCCAAATGATACGAAACTTGACAGGCGGTCTACCGGTAGTAAACCAAGGCCGCTTGGCAAGTCTCGGTCCAATCCGGAAATGTTTAATCCCCACACACGAAAGAAAGCTAGAAATGACCACCGGAGGAGAACGAAGCGCCGGAATGCAAAACGGACAACGGGGAAAATGTTCGAATGCATGAGATGAACACGTACACAAATGCAATGCACATGATGACATGATATGAGATGCATGACAACGACAACAACACACGGAGACAAAAAGCTGAACCCGAGAAAATAAAGTAACTTAACGCCGGAAACGGCAAGAGTTGGAGTACAAATTGGGAAAGTCATATCCAGGGTGTTACATTATGATGGGACACCTTTAAGTTGGCAGTGTGATATTGGTTTGCGTCTTGAATATGATTTCTAGCATGTATTGATTCTAGTTTGATGAACGCCACCTATGACGAGACAGTTTTAACTTGGCAGAGTGATATTGATTGCACCTTCCATATGGTGTCTTGCAGTGTTTCTAATTTGTTGAAGTGCATTCTGCTTAGTTACCACATCATAGGTGTGAATATGTTAAGCCGTGCATTTTTTCGTACATATTCCATCCTCGTATCATGACTTTGCCTTTCATCAGAGTAGTGTTGGTCAGTATCATGCATGAATGAGTTCTGAAGAGCGAATAATATTCTTTTTTCTTGTCGGTATGACCTCACAATGCAAAATCAATAAAGCTGAAGGAAATTGGCAAGGCATTGGATGATGGTGGTCCTTCTGAGCAACTGAAATGGAGGTTCTCTACAGATTCTACTCCGCCATCCTCCCAGCAAGATTCACAAGACAACGCAAGGCTAGACAGTCAACGTAGCTGTGTAGATGATGAGGACATCTCCCCTACTCCACCACCACAGGTGCTTGCTCTAACTTGGCACTATTATATGTGGTTGCATGTTGCGTATGATGTCTAGTTTGTATTGCTTCTAACTTTGTTGAATTGCATCTGCTTACTTTACACATAATGCATGTGAATATGACATGTGTTCCTGTTTCTACATGAGACTACTATTCTTGCATATCCCGCATTAGTCACTTATGATAAGGCACCTTTAAGTCACCACTGTGATATTGGTTGTGTCTTGCATATGATTTCTAGCATGTACTGCTTCTAATTTGTTGAAACGCCATACAGTTTGAACTTGGCAGAGTGATATTGGTTGCATCTTTCA
Source organism: Triticum dicoccoides (assembly GCF_002162155.2). NCBI lineage: Eukaryota > Viridiplantae > Streptophyta > Magnoliopsida > Poales > Poaceae > Triticum > Triticum dicoccoides. The sequence continues at coordinate 634,582,240 of NC_041382.1, read as the reverse complement.
TATGGTGTCTAGCTTGCAGTGCTTCTAATTTGTTGAAATGCCTTCTGCTTAGTTACCACATCATAGGTGTGAATATGTCACACCATCATGTTTTTCATACATATTCCATCCTCGCATCATGTGTTTGCCTTTCATCCGAGTAGTGTTCGTCAGTATCATGCATGAATGAGTTCTGAAGAGCGAATTTTATTGCTTTTTCTTATCGGTTTGACTTTACAATGCAAAATCATTACAGCTGAAGGAAATTAGTCCGGCAGTGGATGATGGTGGTCCTTCGAAGCAACTCAAACAGGGGGTCTCTACAGATTCCACTCTGCCATCCTCCCAACAAGATTCGCAAGACAACACAAGGCTGGACAGTCAACATAGTTGTGTAGATGGTGAGCACATCTCCCCTACTCCACCATCACAGGTGCTTGCTCTAACTTGATACTATTATATGTGGTTGCATGTTGCGTATGATGTCTAGCTTGTATTGCTTCTAACTTGAATTGCATCTGCTTACTTTACACATAATGCATGTGAATATGACACGTGTTCCTGTTTCTAGAACATACGTGTACATGATGAGCACATCTCCCCTACTCCACCATCACAGGTGCTTGCTCTTACTTGGAACTGTTATACGTGGTTGCGTTTTCCGTATGATGTCTAGTTTGTATTGCTTCTGATTATGTTGAATTGCATCTGCGTAGCTTACAACTTATACCTGGAACGATCACTTACCCATAAGACACATTTAACTTGGGACTATGATGTAGGTTGCATCTTGCATTGTCTTCTAGCTTGTACTGCTTCTAATTTCTTGAAATGGCACTTACGACGAGACACTTTTTACCTGATAGAGTGATATTGGTTGCATGTTCATATGGTGCCTAGCTTTCATTTCTTCTAATTTTGTTGAAATGCCTTCCGCTTACTGTTTTTTCATACATATTCCATCCTCCTATCGTACGTGTGAATATGAAATGCTGTCTTTTTTTGTATATATTCCATCCTCCTATCCTGCGCTTGCCTTACATCAAAGTAGTGTTCGTCTTCATGCATCAACCAGTTATGCAGAGCTAATTTTATTCATCTTCTTGTGGTTTTGACTTCATAAGGCAATATCAGAAAATAGGAAGGAAAAGAGTAAGTTAGGGGATGTTGGGGGTCCTCCGCACCAATGCAAACAGAGACTCTCTAGATTTGCCACTGCTACTGCTAATGAAGTTGAAGTCCCAAGTCTACATGATGAGTTCATCGCCCGTACTCCACCATCATAGGTGCTTGCTCTAAGTTGACAGTGTGATAATTGGTTTCATGTTGCATATGTTGTCTAGCATGTATTTCTTCTATTTTGATTAAATTGCACCTGCTGAATTTATACGTTATATATGTGCATATGACATGGCTTTCTGTGTCTATAATACACTCCATCTATCTATCATACCATGTTCTTACATCAAAGTACTGCTGTTGTGTATCCCGCATCAGTCACTCATGATTGGATGCTTTTAACATGGCAGTTTGATAGTGGTTGCATCTTGCATTGATTTCTATGTTGTAGTGCTTCTAATTTTTCGAATTGCCACTTATGACAAGACACTTTTAACTTGGTAGAGTAATATTGGTTGCATCTTTCATATGGTGTCTAGCTTGCATTACTTCTATTTTCTTGAAAATCCTTCTGCTTAGTTTGCACATCGTAGCTATGAATATGTCATGTCGTCCTGTTTTCTTACATATTCCATCCTCATATGGTTGTCTTACATCAAAGTATTGCTTGTATGTATCATGCATCAATGAGTTCTGAAGAGTGATTTTATTCTTTTGTGTTGTGGGTACAGCTTGACATGGCAAAGTCAAAAAAGAGCAAGGAAAATAATATAGTAGGGAGTGTTGTTACTCGTCGGGTGAAACGGAAAAGGTTCTGCCGTCGTGATTCTGCTGGTACTTATAGTGCAGTAGAAGGTCCAAGTCCGCCGGCTAAATCTACAAACACAGTATCACCTGCTCCACCAGCTGCAGCATCCGCTTCAACTGTACGAGCATATCAACCAGTTACTCGTTCGTTTGCTCCAGAACTGGCCAGTTCCCAAGCTGCCTTCACACCTAACACTACTTCCGAAGCACTGCTGACACAACAGGACTTGGCAAGATCAGATGAACCTCATGAGCATCAACACCAAGACGGTACCTGACCGAGTAAAGTTGCAGTTGCATGCTCCTTTATATGTACTCTCACAGTTTGATGTACACTAACACTTTCCATATTCGTTGTTGAACTAGCACCACGGCGCAAGCGGAAACAGACATCAGGGATAACTTGACAGATTAACAAAATCCAAAGGAGGAAGAATGGAGATCCATTTTGAGGCAGGTTTAAAAAGGCCACGTGATGCTACAGAGTCAGCCAAGTTAGTACCAGAGGAAGCCGTTGCCATTAGGTGTCATGCACGTGTCCTCCCAACGTGGATCTAGTACAGGAATGAGAAAGACAGTACCCAGTTTAACACCTTCCTTGACCATTCATCGCAATTAGTAATATTGTCTTGCCCTGTCCCATACTTTCTAGCTTCCTCCTAATAAGACTCACATTCTTTTTTCAACAGATGAGGTTCAAGTTGGATCCGAAAGATGATGCAACTAAACAAGCATGCACTCATGTTTTTTAGTCTGCTCTGCGACAGTATCGGTACCACCTTAGAAAATCTTACTTTGAAGGCAAGGCTAACAATGAAATCGCCCAAACATCTCCAGTGAAATATATTACAGATGAAGACCGGACAACCCTCGTTAAACACTGGTCTGATCCAAAGTATCAGGTAGGCTATATGTATTTGATCAGACCACATATTGAACTTGTATTTATGTATGTGCCTTACAAGTGTATCTTCTTCTAGGCTAACTGTTTGAAGAACAAAACCAACCGTTCTAAAGTGAAATTCCAACAGACAACAGGATCTCATAGCTACATTGCACACTGCGAGGCTCTTGTAAATAGCTGCTACTTCCTTCTTTTTTGTGCCATATTATCGTATCTATATTGACTTGTTCCAAATACAGAGGAAAGCCTGTGCGGACCAAAAAGAACCTGAACCGAATGTAGTGCAAATCTTCAAGGATTGCCACACCGGCAAGATGAAGGGCATGAGCACACCAGTTCAAGCCACTGTTGTAAGTCCTTACTCCTCCTGCCTTGAACTGATTGGTACTGTGATGTGTTCATTTAACTACTTGGTTTGCAGCCAATGTCAGCTACTCTGTTCACTTTTATTCACAGTTGTCTTAACGTATCATTTCGCCTTACATGGTTTAAAAGAGATGAAGGATATTCTTTTGGTCTTGATCTGTAATCTAGTTGTTATGTTCACGTGCGCACACAATGCTAAAATAGCCTGTTTGTTTTATATCTGTTTGCCCATGATATGAATGATGTCATACTATGTCCATCCTACTTTAAACCATGTCTCTTTATCCTTAGATGTCAACGAATGTGAGAAAATAGACAATACAGTAGGCATGCTACATGGACATATGTTCCGAAAATGATTTTATTATGTAGTTGGCACTACAATACATGCTAATGTATTATAGTAGTTCACCAAAATAAGTTATGTATAAATGTTTAACCTACTTTGTTTTTTTTTTCTCATTAATAACTTATCTAGTACACTAATCTACAAGTTCAAACTTTTGGAAGCTATGGAACAAATGATTGAACAGCCACAACCACCTAAAGGTGACGAGGCTACTACAGGCACAATGTCACCTCTTGCTGCAGTGCATCAGTATCTCTCCACTAACAGTGCAAAAAGCACCTTCCTGCGTAATTCTGGGTTGGTTGTCAAGGTAACCTTGTCCAAATCTCCTACTGAACAAAATCTTCCTACTAGACAGAGTGATATATCTGTGCTCCAGACACAAGTCCAATCCCTAATGGACGTTGTTTCGGAAACAAGAATAGTGGTTGAGAAATATCGTCAAGATATGAATGGTTTTGAAACCAGACTATCAGATATCTGCTTCGTTGTTCAAGAGCAATGGCGGAAAAAGGTGGAGATCGTGCTGCTCCATCAGATTCTACAGCCTGAAACATTAGCACTCAGGTCAAATGATCTGTGCTTCTATACATCTGATGGTGGTTTTATCTGGAAGGACTGTAAACTTTATGCCAACAGGCCTTTTATTGTATGGTTGGAATTTATTTTTTTGTGATACAACATTTATGATGCTGCCTCAGGCTGCAGTAATTACAACGCTATTTTTGTATAGTGTAGGTTTATCTTAGTAATGTATTCGGCCGAAAGCTTTGTAGGAGCCCAACATTGGCCTTTAATAGACCAAAAGTGAGATTGGGCCCTGATTGTGCCAAATAACCCACTGGACTTAGTAGGCCGAAATGGTGGCCCATTTATGATGCGGATCTTTGATAGGCCAAAATTCAGACGGGCCGTAAATGCGCCGACCTAATACATGGGCCTTTAACAGGCCGGAACTTTGGTCGGGATAGATTATCATCGTTTTTATATGGGACGTTAATGGGCCCGATATGACGTTGGGCCACATATGGCCCATGGTTTACGTCCGGCGTTAACAGGCCGAAAATGACAACAGACCGAAAGTGGCCCAAAGCTATAGTAGGCCTCTAACAGGCCGAATGTCAGACATGGCCGAATATGACCCAAATCCTTTAACAGGCCGCCCGGCGTTAAAATGGGCCCAAATGAAGCCGAACCTTTAACAGGCCGGAAATACACCGGGCCGTAATTCGGCCCAATTACTTAGCGGACTATTAACGGGCCAGAAGTGACCATGGGCCGCGTTGATGAAAAGTTTAGGACAGGCCGTTGATGGTCCGATTTGACAGAGAATGTTGGGCCTTTAGCTGGGCCGGCCCATTATGGTCTGCAGAATCTTGTGGGCCTTTAGCTGGGCCGGCCCATTGTGTCTGCAAAGTCTTGTGGGCCTTTAGCTAGGCCGACCCATTATGCTCTGCAAAATCGTGTGGGCCTTTAGCTGGGCCGGCCCATTATGGTTTGCTAAATTTTGTGGACCTTTAGCTGGGCCGGCCCATTATGGTCTGCTAAATCTTATGGGCCTTCGGTTGGGCCGACCCATTTAAACTTTGTGGGCCGGTCCACATGTCAACATATCATAGGCCCATCTCGACCGTTGGATGAGTGACACCTGTGCCAATGCGGAGCTGACGCCTGGATCCGTCAGCCAATGAGAATTTTACACGTGGAAACTCAGCATTGGTCGTGGCTGTTAACGGGTTATCGGATCCAAAATCCGACCCGATAGCTTAACGGCGTTCCGTTATGGTGGATGCCACGTGTCGGTCACCCTTGACGAAAGCACTTCTGTGACGCGTGATTTATCGTCATGGAAGTGGACACTTCTGTGATGATAATTTTGGCAATGTCATGGAACACTTCTACGACAGCACATGTATGACTATCTTGATTTTGTCATAAATTTGTCATGATGTACATGCATGATAGAAAACGCGCCCTACTGTGATAAACACGTATCATCACGGAAGTGTATTTTTTTTGTAGTGTCCATCCCTTGCATATTATAGTTCATCATGAAGCTTTTGTAGCTTGGTGGGAGTGATTGAAGAACTCTATCAATGACACTATCATCAGGAAGATTAACTCCCAGTTGAGTCAAGTGGTTGTGGTACCCAGACATTCTGAGTATATGTTCACTGACAGAACTATTCTCCTCCATTTTGCAGCTATAGAACTTATTGGAGACTTCATATCTCTCAATTTGGGCATTTGCTTGAAATATTAACTTCAACTCCTGGAACATCTCATATGCTCCATGACGTTCAAAACATCGTTGAAGTCCCTATTCTAAGCCGTAAGGCATGGCACACTAAACTATCGAGTAGTCATCAGCTTTGCTCCGCCAGATGTTCATAACATCTGGTGTTGCTCCTGCAGCGGGCTTTGAACCTAGCGGTTCTTCCAGGACATAATTCTTCTGTGCAGCAATGAGGATAATCCTCAAGTTACGGACCCAGTCTGTGTAGTTGCTACCATCATCTTTCAACTTAGCTTTCTCTAGGAACGCATTAAAATTCAAAGGAACAGTAGCACGGGCCATTTATCTACAACAACATAGACAAGCAAAATACTATCAGGTACTAAGTTCATGATAAATTAAAGTTCAATTAATCATATTACTTAAGAACTCCCACTTAGATAGACATCCCTCTAGTCATCTAAATGAACATGTGATCCATATCAACTAAACCATGTCCGATCATCACGTGAGATGGAGAAGTTTTCAATGGTGGACATCACTATGTTGATCATATCTACTATATGACTCATGCTCGACCTCTCGGTCTCCGTGTTCCGAGGCCATATCTGCATATGCTAGGCTCGTCAAGTTTAACCTGAGTATTCTGCCTGTGCAAAACTGGCGTGCACCCATTGTATGTGAACGTAGAGCTTATCACATCCGATCATTACGTGGTGTATTGGCACGACAAACTATAGCAACGGTGCATACTCAGGGAGAACACTTATACCTTGAAATTTAGTGAGAGATCATCTTATAGTGCTACCGTCGTACTAAGAAAAATAAGATGCATAAAAGATAAACATCACATGCAATCAATATAAGTGATATGATATGGCCATCATCATCTTGTGCCTTTGATCTCCATCTCCAAAGCACCATCATGATCACCATCATCACTAGCTTGACACCTTGATCTCCATCATAGCATCGTTGTCATCTCGCCAACTATTGCTTCCACGACTATCACTACCGCTTAGTGATAAAGTAAAGCAATTACATGGTGATTGTCGGATTTCGGGTTCCGGCAGACCCTTGAGGTTCGAACACTGGGGTGCACGCGGAGATTTCGCCCCCTACCTACCTGCACCCCTCCGCCATGCTAGGATCTAAACTAAGGAAAGAACAACACAAGAGACACACGGTTTATACTGGTTCGGGCCACCGTTGTGGTGTAATACCCTACTCCAGTGTGTGGTGTGGTGGATTGCCTCTTGGGCTGATGATGATGAACTATACAAGGGAGAACAGCCTCGCGAGGGTCTGTTCTTGGCTGGAACGATGAACTGCACGGAGGAGTTCAGCCACCTTTTTCTCTCTATCTCTCTCTCTGCTTTCCTCCGACCGACCGACCCTGATTTCGACCCCAGCTTGTTTCTTGGTTGGCTGATTCTCGATCCTCTCTACCCTGGGGGTGGCTAGTCCTATTTATAGAGGCCCTGGTCCTCTCCCAAAATATTGAGCGGGAAGGGAGCCAACAATGGCGGGCTAATTTGAAGGGGGACAGCAAGTATCAGCTATCCTGACAAAAGTAGTCTTCGCTTGTGCAAAGCTCTGGCGATGACGCCGTCTTGGGCTCCACGGTGACCTCCATCTCGTGGTCCTTCTAGTCTTGGTCTCGTTGCACCGAAATGGCAACCTTTGCCTGATGCCTCGGTACTCCACGGCTGCGCTTGCCCCCTTTGCACCAAAGAGGGAAGGAGGACGCTGCGCGGGCTGGCACCCGCCTGGCGCCCTGAATCGTCATGGCTTGCGTCATGGGCACCTCGTGAGGTACCCCACCTTGATCTCTCCGCCTCCTCATGAGCCAGCCTGACGAGGCCGTGCCTGAGGAAGCTTCGCGTTATCCGCCCCGCGAGGTTTGGCCCCTCGCGAGGGTCTTGGGTTTGTGTTGGTGAAGACGGGCCGTGCTAGGCCCCCCTTTGAGCCACGCCGCAGGCCGTAGGCAGGCAAGTCTGGGGACCCCCGTTCCCAGAACGCCGACAGTAGCCCCCGGGCCCAAGGCACGCCCGGGCTTGGCCGTGCAGGGAGGCGGAAGGGCAAGAGCGAAGCGCCGCGGGCCCTAACAGCCTGCGGCCTTGGGCGCCGCGTGGTGGTTGACTGGACGTGGGCGCCTCCACTTCCCCATGACGCCTCGGCAACTGCACGGATGGGACAAGTCCCTGCATGCAAAAACAGGTCATGATTACCTGCGATCGCGGAGGCCGGCGGTTGGACTTCGCCGGCCATAAGTACGGAACAGCGCGCGCCCTTCCAGTCCACCCCTCCTTGCTTCTCCTTCTTCCCGATCCTTGCTCCGTCTTGCCGCGATGGCTCCGATCCGCCGGTCCTCGACGGCAGAGAAGGGAAAGGCTCCCCGAGAGGGGCCAGACCCTCTCCCACTGAAGAAACGGCTCATCCCCCGTGGCCCGGACGAAGGGGCCCTTCAGGTGGTGCCGAGGCCTTGGGGCGAGCGGGTGCCGCTGGGGTTCCCGCTTCCATTGTACGCCCACATCGAGGGCCCAAAGGAGTTGATGCTGACCGCCACGGGCGGCGCTGCCATTGGCGCCGCCGGGTCACTAAGGTGTGGGTCGTTCCCCCTGGGGTCCACACCGAGGGCTCCTTCCAAGAGTTTGTGCTCCACGTCGCCATTCCTCTTCAGTCTTGGATCTGCCTTCCTCCCTTCTTCGCCTCCATCATCCCGCAGGGGAGCCCCTGGAGCTCTGGCTGCAGCACGCCGGCTGCAACACCCTCGCGACCGAGGCATAGGTCGCTGTCGTCGCCCCGGGCGAGGTCTACATGACCCGGGGCTGGAGGGAGATCGCCCGGGTTCACAGGACGAGGGGAGTCTTCGCGATCCACTTGGACTACGACGGTGCTTCGGTGATGCTCTTCAAGGTCTTCGATGCGAGCGGGCGCCGGCTGGAGTGCTGCCCCAGGGAAGGTGGCCAGGGCCCTGCTGTGACGAGGACTGGGCATGCCACCCACTCCCTTGGAGGCTCCTGGTGGAGGCGTCAGAGGTTCCAGCGACTCCGGCGAGCTCTTCGCGACTCCGGAGACGAGCGACGATAGCTACGAGCCCCCGAGCCGGCGCCGCTCCTGGAGCAGGGCGGGCTCATCAGGCTGCCGCCGACTCTGATCTGGATGGGGTTGGCGTCGGTGCTTGACGGCCCACTGTTGATGATGGCGTCTTTTGCAGGGACGCGCGTAGTTTGTGTCCCTTTAGGATCCGTTCCCTGCGAGGAATCAAAAATGCGTCCCGTAGGGGCTTGTAAGGTGCCTGCGATCCTATCTTGTATATATAACCCTTGTCGTATAATTGCGCGAGTTGCTCATTCCATCTTAGCTCAGTCCTCCCATTCGAACCTTACGAGGGCTTGGTGCTCTGCGCCGACAGGTCCCAGTCCCAAGGCGGCTTCAGCCGTCGCTGGTATGCCAGGTCGTGATGCCGTGGTCAAGGCCAGGAGGTGAGCGACTGTAGGATCTAGAAGTAGATGTGTCTAGAGGGGGGTGATTAGACACTTAGTGCTAAAGTTGCAATTTTTAAGCTTTTTCGGTTTGAGTGGAGTTTTAGGCACAATTTCAACATACACAATACATATCAAGCAAGCATGCAAAGAGTATATGAGCAGCGAAATGTAAAGCATGCAACTTGCAAGAATGTAAGGGGAAGGGTTTGGAGAATTCAAACGCAATTGGAGACACGGATGTTTTTCCCGTGGTTCGGATAGGTGGTGCTATCCTACATCCACGTTGATGGAGACTTCAACCCACGCAGGATAACGGTTGCGTGAGTCCACGAAGGGCTCCACCCATGAAGGGTAATGGTTGCGCGAGTCCACGGAGGGCTCCACCCACGAAGGGTCCACGAAGAAGCAACCACCCACAAAGGGTCCACGAAGAAGCAACCTTGTCTATCCCACCATGGCCATCGCCCACGAAGGACTTGCCTCACTAGCGGTAGATCTTCACGAAGTAGGCGATCTCCTTGCCCTTACAAACTCCTTGGTTCAACTCCACAATCTTGTCGGAGGCTCCCAAGTAACACCTACCCAATCTAGGAGACACCACTCTCCAAGAAGTAACAAATGGTGTGTAGGTAATGAACTCCTTGCTCTTGTGCTTCAAATGATAGTCTCCCCAACACTCAACTCTCTCTCATAGGATTTGGACTTTGTGGAAAGAAGGTTTGAGTGGAAAGCAACTTGGGGAAAGCTAGAGATCAAGATTCATATGGTAGGAATGGAATATCTTGGCCTCAACACATGAGTAGGTAGTTCTCTCTCAGAAATAGGATGCTGGAAGTGTAGGCTTAGTCTGATGGCTCTCTCCACGAATGAAGAGGAGGTGGAGGGGTATATATAGCCTCCACACAAAATCCAACCGTTACACATAGTTTTCCAATCTCGGTGGGACCGAATCAACAAACTCGATCGGACCGAAAAGGTAAACCTAATGACCGTCAGAGATTTTCGGTGGGACTGACATGCAACTCGGTAGGACCGATATGGTTAGGGTTTTGGCATAACGTAATCTCGGTGAGACCGATTACACAAACTCGGTGAGACCGATTTTGGTAATAAGCTAACCAGAGAGTTGGTCAGGTAAACTCGGTGGGACCGATTTGCTCTTTCGGTGAGACCGAAAAGTTACAAAAGGGAAACAAAGAGTTTACATTGCAATCTCGGTGGGACCGATTCGCTCTTTCGGTGAGACCAAAAAGTTACGAAAGGGAAAGAGAGAGTTTGCAATCCCATCTCGGTGAGACCGAGATCCCTATCGGTAGAACCGAATTGCTAGGGTTTGACAGTGGCTTATGACAAGTGAAACTCGGTGGCGCCGGATAGAAAGAATCGGTAGGACCGAGTTTGGCTTAGGGTTTAGGTCATATGTGGAAGTGGGAAAGTAGTTGAGGGCTTTGGAGCATATCACTAAGCACATGAAGCAAGAGGCTCATTAAGCAACACCTCATCCCTCCTTGATAGTATTGGCTTTTCCTATGGACTCAATGTGATCTTGGATCACTAAAATGTAAAATGAAGAGTCTTGAGCTTGAAGCTTTAGCCAATCCTTTGTCCTTAGCATCTTGAAGAAGTTCCCACAACCTTTAGTCCATGCCACTCCATTGTTGAACTTATCTGAAACATACTAGATAGAAACATTAGTCCAACAAGAGATATGTTGTCATCAATTACCAAAACCACCTAGGGAGCACTTGTGCTTTCAATCTCCCCCTTTTTGGTAATTGATGGAAACATACATCAAAGCTTTAGATAAAGATATAAAGAACAGCAAGTAAAGCTTTGGAAGGACATGTAACAAGCATAGGCTCCCCCTACATGTATGCACTCATGTAAATATGAAATATAGAGGCATGTGAGAGCATAACCATGACAGAGTAGGCAATGTGTTACATGTATCTTGGCCATATGCATCAGAGCAAAAGATTATCAAGGAAAATACCTTCATGCTCATGAGTCCTTCTTGCAAACAGTATGTACATAAGCAAGAACTCCTCATACTCATGATTTTGATGCATATACTTACCTTGTGGTCTTGAGTTGGCTTAGGATGGAATGAACCTGCACAAACAAAGTTAGATAACACAGGTACATCCACTAGCCAGAGCAAACAAAAGAAACCACAAGAATACCAAGACTGGGATGACCTATAGAGAGTGAGTACAAGGTACCACATTGGATTCAACATGTCCCCAAGAATAAAGATATGCAATGAATTTGACTGATTTCTTTCCCTTAGGTGTCTTGCTCCCCCTGAATCTTACATGGGATATTGGGAGAAGATAGAGAACAGAAAATCAGAGCTGAAAGATACAAATGGATAGAACTTAATGCAAATACATGTCTTTCCCCCAAAAAGGCATGTGACATCTCTCCTCTTGAACAACAAGCATCTGGGATCCTTGAGTATTCTCTCCCCCTGGAAGTCTCTCTCTCCCCTTAATAACATCTGGGAAATCTCTCTCCCCCCCTTAACACCATCTGGGATCCTTGAGACTTTCTCTCCCCCTTGAGCTTCCCTTAACAACATCTGGGATCCTTGAGACTTTCTCTCCCCCTTGAGCTTTGATGTGATCTCTTTCTCCCCCTTTGACATCAATTTCCAAGAAGGGCTTTCTGGAATCCGTCGTATAGGTTTGGTCCTTGAGACTCAGCACAAAGCAAAGGATAAAATTGTGATGCTTGTAGAGGACAAGATTCATTGAGTGGAGCTAGATCAGAAGAAATGTAGAACAAGTGGCAAACTATTTTTCTGATTGCAAAGTTGGTGGCACCGAGTGGCATATTTCGGTGGTATCGAAAAGATTCGGTTGGACTGAAAATTGCAAGTCGGTGAAACCGAGTTTACACAGAGAAAAACACTTGTCACCTCAGCTCACTAGACATGTAGGATCTCACAAAGATTTGCAATGAATTACCTGAAGGATTTGCAAGGAATTAAATGCAGAAAATGCAGAACAAAAACAAAAAGAAAAGAGAAGAGACTGAAAAATCTAGATGGAGTTTTTTTTGTTTTTGAAAAAGAGAAAGAAACTAAACATGCATGAGATACACACAAAAAGAACACAAGAGAACTTCATCTAGAGTTGGGCGGTGACATAGTCACCTATGTTAGAGTATATTGACTTAGGAGTCAAGTGAGAACACTTGATCATAGGTCATACTCATCGTTTAAGCTCAAAATGGGGTTACCATTTTTCGTTTAAGCATCTTGATGTATTCACATCTTGTTGAGTTTCTTTGACTCATATCTTGGAGTAAAGCTTCTCTAAGATGGAATAACATACCTTGGGTGGTGGTGTGGTTCTTGCTCACGTAGTTGAACTTGAGTGGGTGCTCAAGGTTGATGTAGCTCATCAAGAGTTGGGAGCACCACTTGGAGTTTGAGTTCATCTACCTACATGGGTTAGTTCTTGCAAGGAAGAGCACTTGTGTATCCAAAAATGACAATCATGAAGCTTAACATAGAATTTGTCAAAGGATATGTTTGAATGGTTTTGTGCTTCCTTGTCTTCAACCACCATTGTGTAGAGTCTTGGTGATGTAGAGATTGCTCAAGATGTGAGTGAGTCGCAATCTCATGGAATTAGATTCAACCAAGCACCTACATGGGTTAGACAACATGCAAGGTGCAAATATATCCAAGACATAAGATAGTTATCATAAGAGATATATCATGGATTAGTCATAAGCTCATGTCTTGCATGTATCCAATGGAGTTTCTACTCCAAGTTTGAAGCATCAATGATGTTCAATTCTCCTCTCAACCTGCAAAACACTTTCTCATCAAGAGGTTTAGTAAATATATCCGCTAATTGCTTATCGGTGTGAACATGCTTAAGATTAATGTCACCCTTAGCAACATGATCTCGAATGAAATGATGACGAACTTCAATATGCTTAGTTCGAGAGTGTTGTACAGGATTATGACCAATTTTGATAGCACTTTCATTGTCACAAAGCAGTGGAACATGTTTCACATAAATCCCATAATCTTTAAGAGTTTGGGTCATCCAAAGTAACTGAGCACAACATGAACCAGCGGCAATGTATTCCGCTTCGGCGGTGGATAAGGACACCGAGTTTTGTTTCTTGGAGGACCAAGACACAAGAGATCTACCAAGAAATTGACAAGTACCCGAAGTGGACTTTCTATCAACCTTGTCTCCGGCATAATCCGAGTTGGAATAGCCAACAAGATCAAAAGAAGACCTCTTAGGATACCAAATGCCAAAAATTGGTGTATGGATTAAATATCTCACTATCCTTTTCACAGCCTTAAGATGACATTCTTTAGGAGCAGCTTGATATCGTGCACACATGCACACACTTAGCATAATATCGGGACGTGAAGCACATAGGTATAACAATGAACCAATCATAGAGCGATAAACCTTTTGATCAACCGGTTCACCATCTTTGGTCAAATCATTATGTCCACTAGTAGGCATGGGTGTAGACATACCTTTGCATTCTTGCATATTGAACTTCTTGAATAAGTCCTTGGTGTACTTTGTTTGAGAGACAAATGTACCTTCCTTAGTTTGCTTGATTTGCAAACCGAGAAAGAATTTGAGTCCACTCATCATGGACATATCAAACTTCTCTGACATTAGCTTTCCAAACTTTTCACTAAAGAGAGGGTTAGTTGAGCCAAATATGATATCATCGACATAAATTTGGCATACAAATAGTTCTCCATTAACCCTTTTTGTAAAAAGAGTAGAATCAATTTTACCAATTTCAAAACCACTTGAAGTAAGGAACTTGGTCAAGCATTTATACCATGCTCTAGGAGCTTGTTTAAGACCATAAAGAGCTTTGTGAAGTTTGTAAACATGATTTGGTTTCTTAGGATTGATAAAGCCGGGAGGTTGTTTGACATAAACTTCCTCCTCTATTTCACCATTTAGAAAAGCACTTTTAATGTCCATTTGGTACAAGGTGATATTATGGTGATTAGCATAGGCAAGTAAGATGCGAATGGACTCAAGTCTAGCAACGGGAGCATATGTCTCACCATAGTCCATACCTTCGACTTGTGTGTACCCTTGGGCGACGAGACATGCTTTGTTGCGAACCACTTGTCCATCTTCATCCTGCTTGTTGCGAAACACCCATTTGGTACCAATGATGTTGTGGTTGTTGTCGGGCTTCTCAACCAATGTCCAAACTTGGTTTCTCTCAAAATTGTGTAGCTCTTCATGCATAGCGTTTATCCAATCCGGATCTTCCAATGCTTCTTCAACCTTCATAGGTTCAATCCTAGAGATGAATGAATAGTTTTCACAAAAGTTAGCTAAACGAGTCTTTGAGCGAGTGATTCTCCCGGTTTGTATATCATTGAGGATTTGCTCGACGGGATGATCTTTGGCAATTCTTGCTCGAACTCGTGAGAGCTTTTGCTTGGATCTTCGTTGAACATCTTCTTCATCTTGTTCTTCTTCTTGGCCTTCTTCATTGTTGACGTCGTCGTTCTCTTGTCGTGGTGGAGAAGGAGGTTGTTGATGTTCGTCTTGATGTACTTCCTCGTCTTCTTCATCTTGGTGTGTCCCACTTGTGGATGCTTCCGTGTCGATTCTTGGTTCACCTTGTCGTGAAGTAGAAGATTCCACTTGGACGAATGAAGTACTCTCCTTCACCTCCGTTGGACAAATTTTGCCAATGGACAAGTCTTGGATTGCTTCTGAAGGGTCTTTGTCTCCTAAATCAATTGGCAATTGCTCTACTTGCAAGCCATTAGATTCATCAAACTTCACATCTACCGTCTCTTCAACCTTTCGAGTGAAATTGTTGTAGACACGGTAAGTGTGAGAGTTTGAGCCATAACCAAGTAGAAAACCTTCATGAGATTTAGGAGCAAACTTTGAACGATGATGCTTATCAAGAATGTAGCACTTTGAGCCGAATACTCGAAAGTATCCAACTTGGGGTTTGTTACCGGTGAGAAGCTCGTATGCCGTCTTGCCGAGTAGCTTGTGAAGATATAAGCGATTTGTTGCGTGACAAGCTGTCTCAACCACTTCTGCCCAAAAGTGCTTCGGCATCTTGTATTCATCAAGCATCGTTCTTGACATTTCGATGAGTGTCCGGTTCTTCCTTTCAACAACTCCATTTTGTTGAGGTGTGTACGTAGCCGAGAACTCGTGTGAAATCCCTTCTTCGTCAAGAAAGGTGTCCACATTTGCGTTCTTGAACTCCGTTCCGTTGTCACTCCAAACCTTTTTGATCTTCACGTCAAACTGATTTTGGGCCTTCCTAGCGAAGTTTCTGAAGATCTTCTGGACCTGCGACTTGTCATTAAGAAAGAACACCCACGTAAATCTTGAAAAATCATCAACTATAACTAGACCAAAAGAATTTCCACCGAGACTCTTGTAGGCGTTGGGACCAAAAAGATCCATATGAAGTAGCTCGAGTGGCCTTCTTGTGGTCATGATGTTCTTCACGGGATGCCTACCTCCAACCTGTTTACCTGCTTGACAAGCACTGCAAAGTCTATCCTTATCAAATATGACATCGTTAACTCCAAGGATATGATTTCCTTTAATAAGCTTGTCAAGGTGTAGGATCGAAAGTATGTCTAGAGGGGGGTGATTAGACTACTTGACCAAATAAAAACTTAACCTTTTCCCAATTTTAGTTCTTGGCAGATTTTAGCTATTTTAGGACAAGTCAAGCAATCGTCACACAATTCAAGCAAGCATGCAAAGAGTATATTGGCAGCGGAAAGTAAAGCATGCAACTTGCAAGAATGTAAAGGGAAGGGTTTGGAGAATTCAAATGCAATTGGAGACACGGATGTTTTTCCCGTGGTTCTGATAGGTGGTGCTATCCTACATCCACGTTGATGGAGACTTCAACCCACAGAGGGTAACGGTTGCGAGAGTCCACACAGGGCTCCACCCACAAAGGGTAACGGTTGCGCGAGTCCACACAGGGCTCCACCCACGAAGGGTCCATGAAGAAGCAACCACCCACAAAGGGTCCACGAAGAAGCAACCTTGTCTATCCCACCATGGCCATCGCCCACACAGGACTTGCCTCACTAGCGGTAGATCTTCACGAAGTAGGCGATCTCCTTGCCCTTACAAGCTCCTTGGTTCAACTCCACAATCTTGTCGGAGGCTCCCAAGTGACACCTAGCCAATCTAGGAGACACCACTCTCCAAGAAGTAACAAATGGTGTGTAGGTAATGAACTCCTTGCTCTTGTGCTTCAAATGATAGTCTCCCCAACACTCAACTCTCTCTCATAGGATTTGGATTTGGTGGAAAGAAGATTTGAGTGGAAAGCAACTTGGGGAAGGCTAGAGATCAAGATTCATATGGTAGGAATGGAATATCTTGGTCTCAACACATGAGTAGGTGGTTCTCTCTCAGAACATATGAGTTGGAATGGTGTATGTGTTCTGATGGCTCTCTCTTCAAATGAAGAGGAGGTGGAGGGGTATATATAGCCTCCACACAAAATCCAACCGTTACACACAGTTTTCCAATCTCGGTGGGACCGAATCAACAAACTCGGTCAGACCGAAAATGTAAACCTAGTGACCGTTAGAGATTTTCGGTGGGACTGACATGCAACTCGGTAGGGCCGATATGGTTAGGGTTTGGGCATAACGTAATCTCGGTGAGACCGATTACACAAACTCGGTGAGACCAAATTTGGTAATTAGCTAACCAGAGAGTTGGTCAGGTAAACTCGGTGGGACCGATTTGCTCTTTCGGTGAGACCGAAAAGTTACAAAGGGGAAACACTGAATTTACATTGCAATCTCGGTGGGACCGATTCGCTCTTTCGGTGAGACCGAAAAGTTACGAAAGGGAAACAGAGAGTTTGCAATCCCATCTCGGTGAGACCGAGATCCCTATCGGTAGAACCGAATTGCTAGGGTTTTGGTAGTGGCTTATGACAAGTGAAACTCGGTGGCGCCGGATAGGAAGAATCGGTAGGACCGAGTTTGGCTTAGGGTTTAGGTCATATGTGGATATGGAAAAGCAGTTGAGGGTTTTGGAGCATATCACTAAGAACATGAAGCAAGAGGCTCATTAAGCAACACCTCACCCCTCCTTGATAGTATTGGCTTTTCCTAAAGACTCAATGTGATCTTGGATCACTAAAATATAAAATGAAGAGTCTTGAGCTTTTGAGCTTGAGCCAATCCTTTGTCCTTAGCATTTTGAGGGTTCCACTTTCACATCCATGCCATGCCAATCATTGAGCTTTCCTGAAATAATCATCTTGGAATAGCATTAGCTCAATGAGCTATATGTTGTTATGAATTACCAAAACCACCTAGGGATAGTTGCACTTACAATCTCCCCCTTTTTGGTAATTGATGACAACATATAGATCAAAACTTCAACAAATGATAATAAGCATGAAATATATCGTCGCTTTGAGAAGTATGTGATAAGTAAGAGCTCCCCCTAAGTTTGTGCATATATAAAATTTGCTTTGGACTGCAAATGCACAAGGAGTTAGAGTCATGGGTTACTCTTCCATGTCACATACATCTTGGTGGAGCGCTTAAAATGATAAGAATGAAATACATGCACTCATCACCAAGAATAGTGAATGATCACATAAGATAGATAAGATAATAGCATTAAGCAAGCATTAAGTGTAGCTTATGATCAAACACATGATCATCAATGTCTCACAAGCAATGACATAGTATCTCAAGCACTCAAAAGCAAACAAGTTCGAAAAAACACCAAAGAAAGCAAGAGAGAAAACAACACACACACACTCTCTCTCTCTCTCGAAGCCTATGATCTATACATCTTCTCCCCCTTTGGCAACAAGTTACCAAAAAGTTCCTAGAAAATGCATAGTGCTAGATCAACGCTCAGGCTTGATCTTCTGGTGGTGGTGGAGTCCGGATCACTCCAAGGACGAAGGCTTCTGTAGATGCTGAAGTAGATGCTGGAGTTGGAGCTGAAGTAGATGCTGGAGCTGGTGGAACTGAGACTATAGCTGGTGCTGAGGTGGTGGCTCTGGTGGCAGCAACTGGCACGGCAGACGACCTCGGACCTCGTGGCACTCTGGCAAAGGCATCAGTGGTAGTCCTGCCTCTCCTCTCCTGCATGTCATCCTGAAGCTGCTCCACTGCAGTCTGAATCTCTGTCACCTTGACATCCAAGTCATAGAATTTTTGTTCCATGATCCTCTCTAAGCTTGCCTGGTTTTGAGTTAGGGTGGCTAGTCCTTGCTCAATCCGCAGGGTGGATGCAATCAGGTAACCAAGCTGCTCTTGTTTAGTTTTCAAGAAATACTCAGATGCCTCCTCTTGAGTTGGCATCTTGGCAGCTTTCTCCTTCCTTGCCTTCTCCTTCTTTGCTTGTGCTTGGGCAGACGATTGCTCATTCTCAGTCATTACAACTTGATTGTCCTCAAAATCTGGACGGATGGGCAGGTGTTCCTTGTCCAATAAATATATGCCCGTGCCCATCTTAGAGTTGATGATCTCCTGAACTTGAGGGGCATAACCACAACTCCTCTTCTGATCTGCTGCAGTCCTCTTGATAGTCTCTACTATGAGGCTCATGACCTTGAATTTCTGTGGCACATCAAATACATGTAGCAAGTTGATTGCATGGCGTCTTATCATCTTGTGATCTCCAGACTTGGGCAA
The DNA here is from genome assembly GCF_002162155.2 of Triticum dicoccoides. NCBI lineage: Eukaryota > Viridiplantae > Streptophyta > Magnoliopsida > Poales > Poaceae > Triticum > Triticum dicoccoides. The sequence continues at coordinate 634,563,298 of NC_041382.1, read as the reverse complement.
TAAGGTGTGCCTCAATATCCAATTGATGGTTGGCAGCCCTGACACAAGATAATGCACTGAGCCAAATTTGAAAGTGTCAAGAGCTTCATTGGGAATTTCCTTGTACATGTTGGACATTGAGTTATGATCCATTTTCTTCTTGGCAGAGATATCCAAGTCATCTGCTTGCTCCTCTGGGGCATTGATCAACTTTGCCCATTCCTCAACAGTTGATTGGTACCTCGTACCCTCAGACATCCATGTGATCCTCCCATCTGGATAAAAGTGTGTCGTGGAGTAGAATTGCATGATGAGCTCCTCGTTCCACTTTGTGAGCTTCTGCCCAACAAAGTCAACAACTCCACAAGCACTAAAGCTGTCATACACTCCAGGGTAGTGTTCCTCATTTTCCTTCATGTAGGTCCAGTCGACCCATCTCATGTCACAAACAATGGGCTTCTTATCTAGCAGCACTGTCTCATAGAAGTCCTGCTGTTCCTTGGTGTGAAATCTGTAATCCACAGCAGTCCTTCTCCTTGAAGTATACGAGTCTGCTTCTCTCCACTTCCTCAGCCCTGAATCTCTCCTGAGCTTCATGTCCTCAGCCACAGGATGAGCATCGTTGTGGTCTGGGATCTTGGGCTTGAGCTTTCTAAGAACTTGCTCTTCATCCTCTTCTTCAGCAACAGTCTCAGGCACTGGGGCCTTGTTCTTCTCAGCTGCAGGAATGCTCCTTGTATTCCTCTTTGGTTTTGGCTTGGAGGCAGCTTTGGGCTTAGATGCAGTAGCCCCTGATCTTATGGCATCACCCATCAACTTGGGTGCCTTAGGTGCTGGTGCAGCTACCTCTTCTTCCTCTTCCTCTTCCATGATGGAAGCCTTTCCAAGCACTCTGGCTACGGTCTTCTTGACCCTTTCCTTCCTCTTCTTGCCTTCTGCAGCAACTGGCTCTTTGGGTGCAGGCTTTTCAGTTGAAGCTCTAGCCTTTGACATAGGCTGCCTGCCTGCTGGCCTTTTGATCTTTAGACCTAGCTTTGTGCCTTGAGCTGGCTCAACTCTCTTTGATGTGGCCTCTTCTTCTGCCACATAATCTTCATCTTCGGAGTCTGAAGTTCTCTTCTTCCTCTGTCTGGTGGCAGCTTTTGGCAGATTGCTTGGGGTACTTCTGCTGCCATCATCTGAAGAGCTGGAGGGGCTAGTGCCCTCACTCATTTGCACTTGCTCTTCTGACATGTTTTGGCTATCACTCTGATCAGACATGCTGCAAACTCTGACTGCTGACCCTGTGAATAGTTTATAGATGAGGTAGAATGGATGAGCATCACAAAATGCAGAGGTTTTTGCAAAAGAATGATCCAAAAACTTAGTTTTAGTTTCCCACTGAAATCATCTCGGATCTACCGATTTTCAAACTCGGTGATACCGAAGCAGTTGTGGAACCTAAACTAGTGAACTCGGTTGGACCGAGTCACGGTTCGGTGGCACCGATACTGCTAGGATTTCACAGAATTCCAAAATCGATCACACCGATAAGTAATTCTCGGTCAGACCGAGTCTCACTTGTGCAATGGCATAAGCCAAATCGGTGGGACCGAGTTTTTCAACTCGGTGGGTCCGAGATGGTTTCGGCGGAAACCTAACCCTAAAATTTTCGAATCAAACCTAATCTACGAGCGTATTGACTGGATAGGAGTGTTTCAATTGTGGCAAGAATCATGATGATCACAATGTGCTAAGAATCGGATTGGGAATAGCACAAAGATCGAGTCCATACCCTAGTTCGGCGGAGACTCGCTATGGCGGCAACGGCGGGGTAGAATTCCCGTTGACGGCGATGGAGACCAGTGACTGGAGGCGGCTGGCAGCGAGGAGACGATCCGGAGACCACGTTGGCAGAGCAGGCTATCGCGCGGGCGAAGAGGTTCGGAGAAATTTCCAAATTTTGCCCGTGACTATATATAGCCCGACCCTGTCGGTGTGACCGAGTGGAACAACTTGGTGGCACCGAGATTCATAACTGCAAGCAGTTACTGAAACTCAGTGTGACCGAAAGGTTCAAATCGGTTGCACCGAGATCGAAAACCTAGATCAACTTAGTGATCTCGGTAGGACCGAAAGTGGGGTATCGGTCAGACCGAGAATCATAAAGAGGTTTTGGAAGTTTAAGTCTATGACGAATCCGGGACTCTGAGCGCTCCTCACACAGAGTGGTTCGAATCTGACTTGATCAAATTTTGTGATGCAGCATGAATAGAGTTTGAGACGAGAAAAGCATAGATAGCTAGAGGAGGTTCTTAGGCATTCTTGTCCATCCACTTGGCAAAAGAAAATAAAACCAAACAATCAAAACAACAAGTGGATGTTCTCGAATGAGTAAAATATGCAACCAGCATGCTCACACAATAAGATGGCAAGTGAAATATGTGACAAGGCATGCACAACCAATTCTAGCATCTATCAAGCAATTTGCGATGACTAGGTCATCTATATATGAGTATATTGACTTAGGAGTCAAGTGAGAACACTTGATCATAGGTCATACTCATCGTTTAATCTCAAGTGGGGTTACCACTTTTACATAAAGCATTGTTGTGTTCACATCTTTAGAGTTGCTTTAGCTCAAGTCTTAGAGTAAAGCTCCCTCTAGATGTGATATCCCCCCTAAGAGGGATGAACTAACCTTGGGTTTTGTCGATGATGACTTCATGTAGATGTTGAAGATGTGGATGCTCAATGTTGATGTAGATCACTTGGAGCTATCCATTTGAGTGAATTGCACTTTCAATACCTACATGGGTTAGTCCCACAAGGAACAAACAAGGATATCCATAGACATAGAGTGATGCACACACAAGATTATGTCCATGAAAACTTTTAGGTTACCTTGTCCCTTGTCTTACCAACAAGAGGGTTTGTGACTCCTTGAACTAGTGCAAGATGTGGAAGTTGATTGCACTTGTTCTTGCCAAAATGATAATAGTGAAGTATGTTGGCGGAGTCACCCTCAAGAACTCTCTAGTTCTTCTTCTTTTGGATCCACACCATCTTGATGGGAATCCTTGGAGTTGTAGTCGTACTTGATGAAGTGGAACTTGAAGTAGTCTTGGGAATCCACTTGACTAAGGTCTTAGGAGCTTCTTCAAACGCGTCAATTTCCTCTTGAAGCTTGTCCTTGCCTTTTTGCTTGTAGTCTTGTGGTGGAAGATCATCTTGAGCTTGTGTCTCCTTGAAAGAAGTATCATACTTCTCTTGTTGAGGAACAAACTGTGTCTTGGGGTATTGATCTTCTTCCCACTCAACTCCATTGGCATTGAACTTTCGTTCAAAACCAACACCTTGATTCTTCCGGTGCATTTCTTGCTTGCGCACAATTTCCTCGAATTGCTTACTCCCGGCAAGGCTTTTGTACACTCCTTTCTCTATAATTCCCTTCAGTAAGCTATTTTCTTGCTCAATTGTAACTTGGCTAAGAGAATCATTAGTGGAATCAAGAGAACTACTAGAAGCAACAATATTGGATTTAGCATGATCATTGTTACTACTAGAGGAAGAATGTTTCTTGTTCTTGTTACTAGACTTGACTTGAGGCATGTAAGTGGATAAGAGTAAACGCTTGGCAATGTGAGAAGAACTTTTCTTGCGGAGATCATCATTGATTGCTTTTAAGAACTCATGCTCTTGCTCAAGATTGAGCTTTTGAAAGTGTAATTTCTCATGAGCTCTTAAAAGTTCTCGATGATCTTCGAAGATGGTTTCATGGGCTAACTTAAGAGTGTTTAGTTCTTTAGTTAGGGCCTCAATCTTCTCCTTATCATTGTCATTCGTTTTATCTTGATTAGCATGTTTAATTGACGTTTCATCATAGTATTCATCACTAGAGTTGTCAACAAGCAAATCATCACATAACAAGTCATCTTCATCACTATTGAAATCAACATACTTGGGGTGTGTTACCTTACGAACTTTGTCCATGAAGCATCTTCCAATTCCTTCATTTGGTGAGTCAAATATGTCGTAGGAGTTGGTTGACACAAGTGCTAGACCGGCAACACCTTCATCTTGAGTATCTTCGGAGTCGGAGTGATAACTTCTCTCGGAGTGGCTGTCGGAGTCGGAGCCGGATACCCATTCACCAACATGAGCTTGATGTCTTCGTCTTGTGTAGCTCCTTGATGATTTTTCCTTTCTTTCTGAATCCTTGCTTCTCCGTGAATATCTTCGTTCATAATGATCATCTCTACTCCTTCTCTCTCTTGGTGGTGATTCTTTGCTTCTTCTTTTCGGAGAATCTTCTCTTCTCTTGTAGGGAGCCGTACACTCATTGGAATAGTGTCCGGGTCTTCCACAACTGTAGCAGTTTCGCTCTCGACTAGAAGATCTTTTGTCATTGTAGGACCTTGACTTGAAGCTTCTATCTTTGCTTCTACTCTTATAGAACTTGTTGAAGTTCTTCACCATTAAGCTCAATTCTTCATTGAAGTCTTGTTTCTCACTTGATGATGTAGGGGCTTCACAAGAGGCTTTATAGGCACCACTTGATTTGTTGTGAAGTTCCTCTTTATCCTTAAGTGACATCTCATGAGCAACAATTCTTCCAATCACCTCCGTTGGCTTGAGATCTTTGTAATTGGGCATCATTTGGATCAATGTGCACACGGTATCATATTTTCCATCCAAGGCTCTTAGAATCTTCTTGATGATGAATCTATCGATCATCTCTTCACTTCCTAAGCCGGCAATCTCATTTGTGATGAGAGCAAGCCTAGAGTACATTTCAGCGACACCTTCACCATCCTTCATCTTGAACTTGTCAAGTTGGCTTTGAAGCACATCCAACTTGGATTCCTTGACGGAGTCGGTACCTTCGTGCATATCAATAAAAGTGTCCCAAATTTCCTTTGCATTCTCAAGACGGCTAATTTTGTTGAATTCTTCGGGGCACAATCCGTTGAAGAGAATATCACAAGCTTGAGCATTGTATTGCAACATCTTCAACTCATCCGCGGTAGCTTCACGGTTTGGTTCTCTCTCATCAAAGAAGTCACCTTGCAAACCAACACACATAATAGCCCAAACGGCGGGGTTATGTCCAAGAATATGCATTTTCATTTTATGCTTCCAACTAGCAAAATTAGTACCATCAAAGTAGGGACCTCTACGGTGATAATTTCCCTCGCTAGACGCCATACTCTCCTAGGTTGTGAAACCAAGGCTATGACCACCAAGCTATGGAGATCAAAGCAAATGGCGACCAAAGCTCTGATACCACTTGTAGGATCGAAAGTATGTCTAGAGGGGGGGTGATTAGACTACTTGAACAAATAAAAACTTAACCTTTAACCAATTTTAGTTCTTGGAAGATTTTAGCTATTTTAGGACAAGTCAAGCAATCATCACACAATTCAAGCAAGCATGCAAAGAGTATATTGGTAGCGGAAAGTAAAGCATGCAACTTGCAAGAATGTAAAGGGAAGGGTTTGGAGAATTCAAACGCAATTGGAGACACGGATGTTTTTCCCATGGTTCGGATAGGTGGTGCTATCCTACATCCACGTTGACGGAGACTTCAACCCACAGAGGGTAACGGTTGCGAGAGTCCACACAGGGCTCCACCCACAAAGGGTAACGGTTGCGCGATTCCACACAGGGCTCCACCCACGAAGGGTCCACGAAGAAGCAACCACCCACAAAGGGTCCACGAAGAAGCAACCTTGTCTATCCCACCATGGCCATCGCCCACACAGGACTTGCCTCACTAGCGGTAGATCTTCACGAAGTAGGCGATCTCCTTGCCCTTACAAACTCCTTGGTTCAACTCCACAATCTTGTCGGAGGCTCCCAAGTGACACCTAGCCAATCTAGGAGACACCACTCTCCAAGAAGTAACAAATGGTGTGTAGGTAATGAACTCCTTGCTCTTGTGCTTCAAATGATAGTCTCCCCAACACTCAACTCTCTCTCATAGGATTTGGATTTGGTGGAAAGAAGATTTGAGTGGAAAGCAACTTGGGGAAGGCTAGAGATCAAGATTCATATGGTAGGAATGGAATATCTTGGTCTCAACACATGAGTAGGTGGTTCTCTCTCAGAACATATGAGTTGGAATGGTGTATGTGTTCTGATGGCTCTCTCTTCAAATGAAGAGGAGGTGGAGGGGTATATATAGCCTCCACACAAAATCCAACCGTTACACACAATTTTCCAATCTCGGTGGGACCGAATCAACAAACTCGGTCGGACCGAAAATGTAAACCTAGTGACCGTTAGAGATTTTCGGTGGGACTGACATGCAACTCGGTAGGGCCGATATGGTTAGGGTTTGGGCATAACGTAAACTCGGTGAGACCGAATTTGGTAATTAGCTAACCAGAGAATTGGTGAGGCAAACTCGGTGAGACCGATTTGCTCTTTCGGTGAGACCGAAAAGTTACAAAGGGGAAACACTGAATTTACATTGCAATCTCGGTGGGACTGATTCGCTCTTTCGGTGAGACCAAAAAGTTACGAAAGGGAAACAGAGAGTTTGCAATCCCATCTCGGTGAGACCGAGATCCCTATCGGTAGAACCGAATTGCTAGGGTTTTGGCAGTGGCTTATGACAAGTGAAACTCGGTGGCGCCGGATAGGAAGAATCGGTAGGACCGAGTTTGGCTTAGGGTTTAGGTCATATGTGGATATGGAAAAGTAGTTGAGGGTTTTGGAGCATATCACTAAGCACATGAAGCAAGAGGCTCATTAAGCAACACCTCATCCCTCCTTGATAGTATTGGCTTTTCCTAAAGACTCAATGTGATCTTGGATCACTAAAATATAAAATGAAGAGTCTTGAGCTTTTGAGCTTGAGCCAATCCTTTGTCCTTAGCATTTTGAGGGTTCCACTTTCACAACCATGCCATGCCAATCATTGAGCTTTCCTGAAATAATCATCTTGGAATAGCATTAGCTCAATGAGCTATATGTTGTTATGAATTACCAAAACCACCTAGGGATAGTTGCACTTACACAAGGTTTCTCATGCCAACGTGACCTAGTCGTCTATGCCACAACCAATCTTTTGAGGATTTAGCAACAAAGCAAGTTTTAGGTTGTGCCTTTTTAGAGAAATGGACAATGTAATGATCACCTCTACGCATACCGGTAAAGACCATTTTATGATTGTCTCGATGAAATACTTGGCAATCTACCTCAGTAAATAGGACATTCAAACCGAAATCAGCAAGTCTAGATACTGAAAGTAAGTTGTAGCCAAGAGATTCAACGAGCATGACATTTTGAATGGAACTATCATGTGAGATGGCCACCTTACCAAGGCCAACCACTTTACCCTTTGAATTATCACCAAAGGTGACATATTTTCGAGGGCCGTCATTTTCAGCAAGCTCAAGAAACATCTCTTCATCTCCGGTCATATGATCAGTACATCCACTATCAAGAACCCATTCCTTTCCTCCTGATTCATATCCCCGAAGATTTGCCATAAGACCAAAATGTGTCATTGCATCATCAAGATGAAGTCACTATCATCATCATCATCATAGTATCCATGTTCATCATGATCTTGTGACTCATCATTTCCTAGAGAGGGTAATTCATTAGATAAATGATCATCAAAGTGGTCACTTTTATGAATTCTTATAGCTTCGAATATGATATCACTAATGATTCCAACATCTCCTTTAGCATGCTTAAGATTGGTAAGTTCAAATAGACAATTACCAAAACTAGGATCACTAGAGTTCATCTTACTCAAGGCAATAGATTTATGGAGAATTTCATCCAAAGTTTTCAAGGAATGATCGGGAAATCGTTCCTCAAGAAATTTCCATATAGTATAGGCACAATTAAGAGTAGACAAACTAGCAATCAAATTTTTGGGCAATCCTCTAATGATGAGCTCAATAGTTCTAAGATTGCGAATCATGTCAATATCTTCATCTAGGGTAGGATGCAAAGGATCAATATGAGGTGCACAAGGGCTAGCAATATACTTGTTCAAATGATATTGATTGAAAATTACAAGCATCTCATTTTTCCACTCATGAAAATACTCTCCATCAAGAATAGGCACTCTATGTCTAATACTCCCTAAAGTAGACACATCCATCTTCCTCCAATGGTGATTAAACCAAGGCAATGGAGACCAAAGCTCTGATACCACTTGTAGGATCTAGAAGTAGATGTGTCTAGAGGGGGGGGTGATTAGACACTTAGTGCTAAAGTTGCAATTTTTACGCTTTTTCGGTTTGAGTGGAGTTTTAGGCACAATTTTAACATACACAATACATATCAAGCAAGCATGCAAAGAGTATATGAGCAGCGGAATGTAAAGCATGCAACTTGCAAGAATGTAAGGGGAAGGGTTTGGAGAATTCAAACGCAATTGGAGACACGGATGTTTTTCCCATGGTTCGGATAGGTGGTGCTATCCTACATCCACGTTGATGGAGACTTCAACCCACGAAGGGTAATGGTTGCGCGAGTCCATGGAGGGCTCCACCCACGAAGGGTAATGGTTGCGTGAGTCCACGGAGGGCTCCACCCACGAAGGGTCCACGAAAAAGCAACCACCCACAAAGGGTCCACGAAGAAGCAACCTTGTCTATCCCACCATTGCCATCGCCCACGAAGGACTTGCCTCACTAGCGGTAGATCTTCACGAAGTAGGCGATCTCCTTGCCCTTACAAACTCCTTGGTTCAACTCCACAATCTTGTCGGAGGCTCCCAAGTAACACCTAGCCAATCTAGGAGACACCACTCTCCAAGAAGTAACAAATGGTGTGTAGGTAATGAACTTCTTGCTCTTGTGCTTCAAATGATAGTCTCCCAAACACTCAACTCTCTCTCATAGGATTTGGACTTTGTGGAAAGAAGGTTTGAGTGGAAAGCAACTTGGGGAAAGCTAGAGATCAAGATTCATATGGTAGGAATGGAATATCTTGGCCTCAACACATGAGTAGGTAGTTCTCTCTCAGAAATAGGATGCTGGAAGTGTAGGCTTAGTCTGATGGCTCTCTCCACGAATGAAGAGGAGGTGGAGGGGTATATATAGCCTCCACACAAAATCCAACCGTTACACACAGTTTTCCAATCTCGGTGGGACCGAATCAACAAACTCGGTCGGACCGAAAAGGTAAACCTAGTGACCGTTAGAGATTTTCAGTGGGACTGACATGCAACTCGGTAGGACCGATATGGTTAGGGGTTTGGCATAACGTAATCTCGGTGAGACCGATTACACAAACTCGGTGAGACCGATTTTGGTAATAAGCTAACCAGAGAGTTGGTCAGGTAAACTCGGTGGGACCGATTTGCTCTTTCGGTGAGACCGAAAAGTTAAAAAAGGGAAACAAAGAGTTTACATTGCAATCTCGGTGGGACCGATTCGCTCTTTCGGTGAGACCGAAAAGTTACGAAAGGGAAACAGAGAGTTTGCAATCCCATCTCGGTGAGACCGAGATCCCTATCGGTAGAACCGAATTTCTAGGGTTTTGGCAGTGGCTTATGACAAGTGAAACTCGGTGGCGCCGGATAGGAAGAATTGGTAGGACCGAGTTTGGCTTAGGGTTTAGGTCATATGTGGAAGTGGGAAAGTAGTTGAGGGCTTTGGAGCATATCACTAAGCACATGAAGCAAGAGGCTCATTAAGCAACACCTCATCCCTCCTTGATAGTATTGGCTTTTCCTATGGACTCAATGTGATCTTGGATCACTAAAATGTAAAATGAAGAGTCTTGAGCTTGAAGCTTTAGCCAATCCTTTGTCCTTAGCATCTTGAAGAAGTTCCCACGACCTTTAGTCCATGCCACTCCATTGTTGAACTTATCTGAAACATACTAGATAGAAACATTAGTCCAACAAGAGATATGTTGTCATCAATTACCAAAACCACCTAGGGAGCACTTGTGCTTTCAGCGACCCGTAGTCCGGTAAGAGCCTCTGAGTCACGATGCTCAGAAGGTCCCCTTTGGCGCCCGAGCAGCCGTCGTCCGGTGAGAAAGGAGAGTGGCGTCGCTAACATGGGATAGCATTAGGTGCGGGGATGGTGCCACGGTAGCTGGCGCTTTCGGGCGATGACTTATCTCGAGGATCAGGGGCCGCTCCCTGGTGTGTCGCCGGGTCCGTGCATCGGCAGGCGCGAGGTTGCTTGGCGAGGTCCTCGTGTATCTCTTCCCTCTCGCTTTTACTCCCCTTTATGCTCTACGTCCTCGGGTCCCGGCCCTCGAGCGAGTCTCAGCCGTCGCTGGTATGCCAGGTCGCGATGCCGTGGTCAAGGCCAGAGGGTGAGGGCTGGAGAGCCAGTAGGAGCCCTGAGTCGTGATGCTCAGGCATCCCCCCTTTAACGTGCAAGCGGTTCGCACGGACGAGGGCGAAGGAGACACCGCAAGGGCCTCGCCTGACGCAGCTCCTTCGGAAGGTCCTGCAGGTCCATCATAGAAAAAGCAAAGGGTTGCCATGACAATTGACGGTCAGCCATGGGTTGCTTCCGAGGGGTAGTGAGGCGCTGAAGGCTTGACGAGGTGACGCTATGCGGGGCTACCACGGCCAGAGCTCAGCCATCCAGGTTTGTCGGCGTTGCAGGGACGGACCCATGCGCAAGCGTCGTGCCGTTTGGGAGCAGCTTCGTTAGTTGGCGTCAGCTGAGCAGGCAACTGGGTAAAACACATTAGCCGTGAAGGAGTGGATTCGTTCAAAAGGGATGTTGGGAATGCGGACATCACTGGGTCAGGCCCGAGCGACTTGGGGGGGTCATGCAGCCCGAGGGGCGCCCCCAACAAGGTAAGCTAACAACATGGAATAAAGGGATACACGCCGCAGGGACAGACCCACGCGGCCTGGGAGTAATTCAGCCCTGGGGGCGCTCCCAGCTGGAAGTAAAACTCGAAAGATGTCACCTGATGATGTTGAGGACGAAGGGGTGTTGGTGTAGCAGGCTCGGTGGGCTGCGGGAGCCGATCCTCACGAGCCCCAAGGCCCACGGTCCTCGGGAGGCTCCGGAGGCGCTGGCGGCTCCTCGCGGGCCATCTCCATCTCTGCCAGGGCTGCGGGAGGCCTGGCCTCCCGTGCCTCCGTGATGCCCCTCATGAGGCGCTGGTACGCGTCAATCGCGTTCGGCAAGCCGTAAGGCACGCGAACGTAGCTGTGGGGTGGACCCCCGCAGCGCCCCACTCGCGAGGGCCAGAGGCGCTCCAGAGAGGCGACTCAGTTGAGCCCTAGTATGTCGATGCAGACGCGCAGCCCACCATCCTCGCCTGGATGGGGGGCCACTGCTGGCAAGCGGCGGCCGCCTTTCATGACTCTTGACTCCTGTAGCTCCTGAGTGGCCATGCTGACGAACTCCTGAGGATCTGGATCTCCTTGCCTTGCTCCTTCTCGAGGGAAACGTGCTTCAAAACACGCCTCCATGTGGTGCCCAAGCGCCTCCCTCGTGACCCTAGCTAGGTCGATGGCCCTCCAGGGGAGAGCCCCCGAGCCCTGCCTGAGGAGAGTGCCGGGCGCGCTTTCCTATGCGATGAAGGGAGGCTCCCCCTGGGTAGGCACGGGCCCAGAGGGGCCTGCCTCCTGAGTGGTCGGGCCGGACGATGTCTTCTTCTTCTTGGGGGTGGTCTCAGGAGGCCTCCTGCTTCCATGATCCGGGTCTTCCAGTGACGCGGCCTGAAAGGCTCGTTTCAGGGAACACACCGCATCCTTCTCTTCACAGGGCACCGTGATGACTCCGCCGCTTCCTGGCATCTTGAGGACGTTGTAGCCGTGGTGAGTTACGGCCATGAACTTGGCCAGCGCTGGGTACCCAAGGATGGCGTTGTACGGCAGGCGAATGTGAGCGACGTTGAAGTCGATGAGCTCGGTGCGGTAGTTGTCACGTGCCCCGAAGGTGACAGGGAGGCGGACCTACCCAATCGGGACCGTGGAGCCGTCAGTGATACCGGAGAAGGGCTTGGTTGGCTGAAGCTGGCTGTAGGGCACTTGGAGGTTGTTGAACGTCTCCATGGACAGGACGTTGAGCCCTGCCCCTCCATCGATGAGGGTCTTGGTGACCACCATGTTGTTGATGATTGGGGAACAAAGCATCGGGAGGACTCTGGTTGTAGCCGCACACTTGAGCTGATCTGCTGAGCTGAACATGATGGCGCACGCCGACCACCTGAGGGGGCGCGTGGCTTCGAGCCTGGGGAGGACTGCATTCACCTCGCGGGCGAACTGCTTGAAGATGCGCTGAGAGGCTGGGGCTTGTGCTCCGCCCAAGATGCAGGCGATCGCGCGCAGCTCCTGGAAGCCCCCAGCCTCCTTGTCCTGGTGGCGGTCCTCGTTTCTCCTTGGCTGTGGCGGCAGCGGTGGGAGGCCTGCGTTGCCTTGCGGGTGATCCTCGCGAGGTTGATCCCTCCAGTCTCCCTCGCGAGGCTGATCCCTCCATCTTCTCTCGCGAGGCGGGTCTTGCCAGCGATCCTCGCGAGGTTGGTCATGCCACCCTTGGCGCGGCCCACGGTCTTCCTAGCGTCCTGCGTTTCTTCCTCCTCCTCGGCCGTAGCCCCGGTCACTGCGGTCGGGGTGACGGCCGATCCTTCCTTCTCGCACGGCTCGGAGTTCTTGACATTCGTTGGTGTTGTGGGTGTGGAGGTCGTGGTACACACAGTACCGGCTGCCCTTGGAGGGTTCGGGCTGATCTCTGCCCCGCTTGGTGTCTGGTTCTGCTGCGAGCACGGCAGCCCCCTTGCGCTTCACGTACTTGGCCTTGGGCTTCTTCTCTTCTGGGTCTGCGGCAGGCAGCTCGAGGAGGGAGAGACGCCCTTCCTCAGCCCTGGCACACTTGTTTGCCAAGTTGAACAGCTCCAAGGAAGTGCACAGGTCTTCATGCATCTCCAGCTCCTCCTTCATCTTGACGTCGCGCACGCCATCGGAGAAGGCCGAGATGATGGCCTCCTCAGTCACCTTGGGAATCTTGAGGCGTGCGTTGTTGAAGCACTGGATGTACTTCTGCAGGATTTCCCCGGGCTGTTGCTTGATGCGGCGCATGTCGCTCACGGCGAGTGGCCGGTCGCGAGTGCCTTGGAAGTTGGTGATGAAGCGGGTGCGCATCTCCTCCCAGGAGGAGATTGTGCCTGGAGCCAGGTTCAGGAGCCAGGTGCGGGCCCCGTCCTTGAGTGCCATGGGGAACCAATTCGCCATGACCTTCTCGTCTCCATTGGCAGCTTCGATGCCTAGCTCGTAGAGCTAGAAGAACTCTGCAGGGTCAGCCGTGCCGTCGTAGCGAGGAGGCAGGTCTGGCTTCAACTTGCCGGGCCACGCTACGCTGCGTAGTTCGGTGGTGAAGGCGCGGCAGCCTGCTGTGGCCACAGGAGGCCTTGGGTGACGGAGAGCCTGGTCTTGCATGTCCCCACGCGCTGCAGCTGGGAGCAGCGCGGGGTCTTGACACGCGGGAGTAGGAGCATGGTCGCGACGTGCTGGAGCAGGGAGCCCCCGGACAGCTTCTTGCGGGCAAGGGACTTCCTGGCAGCTCTGCTCTTGCCGTGCTGGCGCCTGACGGAGCGGGTTCCGCCCAGGGGCCATGCGCCTTGGGGCCATGGCGTCTTCTTAAGGAGGAGGCGGCCAGGGCACCGCCGGAGCCTCGTCGCCCGCGCGGGGCGGGGTGCGGTGCAGTGGAGCGGACGGCGCAAGAGAGCCCCCTGCGGCGCGGACGAGCTCGGCGACACAGTCGAGCCATTCTTCGTAGACATCGTCGACGGGACGGTAGCGCAGGAGCTCGTTTGCCACGATGAGTGCAGCTCGAGCCTCCATGGGCGCGTGGAGCGCGCGGGACGAAGAACCAGTTGGGGTGAGCGAGGGAGTTGCGGTGCGGCCGTCTTGCCGCACGGACGGATTCTGGGACGATGCTTGTCGCTCGTCCCCCACCGGGCCAGTGGCGGCGTTGACGGCAGGTGACGAGGAACGGTGTGGATGCCCGCCGACAGGGGCCGTCTGGGTGACACGGGAAGCGAGTGCGGCCCGGCGCTCGGCGCGGGCCCGACGAGCGTCACACATGGGCGTGACGGTCGGAGGAGAACGGGGCGGTGGAAGACGAATTCTGGCGCACCCCTACCTGGCGCGCCAAATGTTAGATTTCGGGTTCCGGCAGACCCTTGAGGTTCGAACACTGGGGTGCGCGCGGAGATTTCGCCCCCTACCTACCTGCACCCCTCCGCCATGCTAGGATCTAAACTAAGTAAAGAACAACACAAGAGACACAGGGTTTATACTGGTTCGGGCCACCGTTGTGGTGTAATACCCTACTCCAGTGTGTGGTGTGGTGGATTGCCTCTTGGGCTGATGATGATGAACTATACAAGGGAGAACAGCCTCGCGAGGGTCTGTTCTTGGCTGGGACGATGAACTGCACGGAGGAGTTCAGTCACCTTTCTCTCTCTCTCTCTCTGCTTTCCTCCGACCGACCGACCCTGATTTCGACCCCAGCTTGTTTCTGGGTTGGCTGATTCTCAATCCTCTCTACCCTGGGGGTGGCTAGTCCTATTTATAGAGGCCCTGGTCCTCTCCCCAAATATTGAGCGGGAAGGGAGCCAACAATGGCGGGCTAATTTGAAGGGGGGCAGCAAGTATCAGCTATCCTGACAAAAGTAGTCTTTGCCTGTGCAAAGCTCTGGCGATGACGCCGTCTTGGGCTCCACGGTGACCTCCGTCTTGTAGTCTTCCTGGTCTTGGTCTCGTTGCACCAAAATGGCAACCTTTGCCTGATGCCTCGGTACTCCGCGGCTGCGCTTGCCCCCTTTGCACCAAAGAGGGAAGGAGGACGCTGCGCGGGCTGGCACCCGCCTGGCGCCCTGAATCGTCATGGCTTGCGTCATGGGCACCTCGTGAGGTACCCCGCCTTGATTTCTCCGCCTCCTCATGAGCCAGCCTGACGAGGCCATGCCTGAGGAAGCTTCGCGTCGTCCGCCCCGCGAGGCTTGGCCCCTCGCGAGGGTCTTGGGTTTGTGTTGGTGAAGACGGGCCGTGCTGGGCCCCCCTTTGAGCATGCTGCAGGCCGCAGGCAGGCAAGTCTGGGGACCCCCGTTCCCAGAACGCCGACAGTGATTGCATATCATACAATAAAGCAACAACCAAATGGCTCCTGCCAGTTGCCGATAACTTTGTTACAAAACATGATCATCTCATACAACAATTTATATAATCATGTCTTGACCATATCACATCACAACATGCCCTGCAAAAACAAGTTAGACGTCCTCTACTTTGTTGTTGCAAGTTTTACGTGGCTGCTACGGTCTTAGCAAGAACCATTCTTACATATGCATCAAAAACCACAATGATTTTTCGTCAAGTGTGTTGTTTTAACCTTCAACAAGGACCGGGCGTAGTCACACTCGATTCAACTAAAGCTGGAGAAACAGACACCCACCAGCCACTTGTGTGCAAAGCAAGGCAGTAGAACCAGTCTCATGAACGCGGTCATTTAATGTCGGTCTGGGCCCCTTCATCCAACAATACCATCGAATAAAGGTATGACATGCTGAAAGCAATATGAATATTATCGCCCACAACTCTTTGTATTCTACTCGTGCATATAACATCTACGCATAGGCTTGGCTCGGATGCCACTGTTGGGGGACACAGTATTTCAAAAAAAATTACCTACGATCACGCAAGATCTATCTAGGAGATGCATAGCAACAAGAGGGGAGAGTGTTTCTACATACCCTCATAGACCGAAAGCGGAAGCGCTAAGTAATGCGGTTGATGTAGTCGAACATCTTCACGATCCAACCGATCAAGTACCGAAAGTATGGAACCTCCACGATCTGCACACATTTAGCTCGGTGACATCCCTCGTACTCTTGATCCAGCTGAGGCCGAGGGTGAGTTTCGTCAGCATGATGGCGTGTTGATGGTGATGATGAAGTTACCGATGCAGGGCTTCGCCTAAGCACTACGACAATATGACCGAGGTGGAAAATTGTGGAGGGGGACATCGCACACGGCTAAAGATCAACTTGTGTGTCTATGGGGTGCCCCCCTCCCCCATATATAAAGGAGGGGATTAGGGGGGCGGCCGGTCACAAGGGGCGCGCCCAAGGGGGGGAATCCTACTCCTGGTAGGAGTAGGTTCCCCCCTTTCCTAGTCCAACTAGGAGAAGAAGGAAGGAGAGGGAGAGGGAGAGGGAAAGAGGGGCCGCACCCCCTCCCCTTGTCCTATTCGGACTCCCCTTGGGGGGCACCTCTTGGCTGCGGCCCTCTCTCTCCCCTAAGGCCCACTAAGGCCCATAACTTTTAGGGGGTGTGCCGGTAACCCTCCGGCACTCCAGTTTTATCTGAAAATATCCGGAACACTTCCGGTGTCCTAATAACATGGTCCAATATATCAATCTTTATGTCCCGACCATTTCGAGACTCCTCGTCATGTCCGTGATTGATAACCCACAAGTATAGGGGATCACAACAGTTTTCGAGGGTAGAGTATTCAACCCAAATTTATTGATTCGACACAAGGGGAGCCAAAGAATATTCTCAAGTATAAGCAGCTGAGTTACCAATTCAACCACACCTGGAAACTTAATATCTGCAGCAAAGTGCTTATTAGCAAGGTAATATGATAGTAGTGGTAACGGTAGCAAAAAGGTAACAGTAGTAAAAAGCAATGTTTTTGGTATTTTGTAGTGATGATAGCAGCAACGGAAAAGTAAATAAGCGAAGAACAGTATATGGAAAGCCCATAGGCAATGGATCGGTGATGGAGAATTATGCCGGATGCGGTTCATCATGTAACAGTCATAACCTAGGGTGACACAGAACTAGCTCCAGTTCATTGATATAATGTAGGCATGTATTCCGAATATAGTCATACGTGCTTATGGAAAAGAACTTGAATGACATCTTTTGTCCTACCCTCACGTGGCAGCGGGGTCCTTATGGAAACTAAGTGATATTAAGGCCTCCTTTTAATAGAGAACCGGAACAAAGCATTAACACATAGTGAATACATGAACTCCTCAAACTACGGTCGTCACCGGTAAGTATCCCGATTATTGTCACTTCGGGGTTAACGGATCATAACACATAATAGGTGACTATAGACTTGCAAGATAGGATCAAGAACACTCATATATTGATGAAAACATAATAGGTTCAAATCTGAAATCATGGCACTCGGGCCCTAGTGACAAGCATTAAGCATAGCAAAGTCATAGCAACATCAATCTTAGAACATAGTGGACACTAGGGATCAAACCCTAACAAAACTAACTCGATTACATGATAGATCCCATCCAACCCATCATTGTCCACCAAGCCAACGATGGGATTACTCACGCACAGCGATGAGCATCATGAAATTGGTGATGGAGCATGGTTGATGATGACGATGGCGATGGATTCCCCTCTCCGGAGCCCCGAACGGACTCCAGATCAGCCCTCCAGAGAGGTTTTAGGGCTTGGCGGAGGCTCCGTATTGCAAAACGCGATGATTTCTTCTCTCCGATTTCTTTCTCCCCGAAACTCAATATATGGAAGTGGAGTTGGAGTCGGAGAGGCAACAGGGGGGCCCACGAGGTAGGGGGCGCGCCCTAGGGGGCAGGCGCGCCCCCCACCCTTGTGGCAAGGTGGTGGGCCCCTTGGCCTTCATCTTTGGTAGGTATTTTTCTTATTTTTTGAAAAGTGTCTCCGTGAAGTTTCAGTTCATTCCGAGAACGTTTTCTCCTGCACATAAATAACACCATGGTAGTTCTGCTGAAAACAGCGTCAGTCCGGGTTAGTTCCATTCAAATCATGCAAGTTAGAGTCCAAAACAAGGGCAAAAGTGTTTGGAAAAGTAGATACGTTGGAGACGTATCAACTCCCCCAAGCTTAAAACTTTGCTTGTCCTCAAGCAATTCAGTTGATAAACTGAAAGTGATAAAGAAAAACTTTTACAAACTCTGTTTGCTCTTGTTGTTGTAAATATGTAAAGCCAGCATTCAAGTTTTCAGCAAAGGTTATAACTAACCACATTCGCAATAACGCATAGGTCTCAAATTTACTCATATCAATAGCATAATCAACTAGCAAGTCATAATAATAAATCTCGGATGACAACACTTTCTCAAAACAATCATAATATGATATAACAAGATGGTATCTCGCTAGCCCTTTCTGAGACCGCAAAACATAAATGCAGAGCACCTTTAAAGACCAAGGACTGAATAGACATTGTAATTCATGGTAAAAGAGATCTAGTCAAGTCATACTCAATGTAAACTAACAGTAATGAATGCAAATGACAGTGGTGCTCTCCAACTGGTGTTGTTTAATAAGAGGATGATGACTCAGCATAAAAGTAAATAGATAGGCCCTTCGCAGAGGGAAGCATGGATTTGTAGAGGTGCCAGAGCTCGGTTTTGAAACAGAGGTGAATAATATTTTGAGCAGTATACTTTCATTGTCAACATAACAACCAAGAGATGGCGATATCTTCCATGCTACACACACATTATAGGCGGTTCCCAAACCGAATGGTAAAGTTTATACCCCCCCCCCCTCCACCAACAAACATCAATCCATGGCTTTCTCGAAACAACGAGTGCCTCCAACTAACAACAGTCCCAGGGGGAGTTTTGTTTTGCAATTATTTTGATTTAGTTTGCATAAAGCATGGGACTGGGCATCCCGGTGACCAGCCACTTTCTCGTGAGTGAGGAGCGGAGTCCACTCCTCTTGAGAATAACCCGCCTAGCATGGAAGATACATACAGCCCTAGTTGATACATGAGATATTCGAGCATACAAAACAGGATATTTATTTGAAGGTTTAGAGTTTGGCACATACAAATCTACTTGGAACGGCAAGTAGATACCGCATATAGGAAGGTATAGTGGACTCATGTGGAATAACTTTGGGGTTTATGGGATTGGATGCACAAGCAGTATTCCCGCTTAGTACAGGTGAAGGCTAGCAAAAGACTGGGAAGCGACTAGCTAGAGAGCGACAACAGTCATGAACATGCATTAAAATTAATCAACACCGAATGCAAGCATGAGTAGGATATAATCCACCATGAACATAAATATCGTGAAGGCTATGTTGATTTTGTTTCAACTACATGCGTGAACATGTGCCAAGTCAAGTCACTTAAATCATTCAGAGGAGGATACCACCCTATCATACCACATCATAACCATTTTAATAGCAAGTTGGCACGCAAGGTAAACCATTATAACTCATAGCTAATCAAGCATGGCATAAGAAACTATGATCTCTAGTTGTCATTGCAAACATGTTTATTCATAATAGGCTGAATCAGGAATGATGAACTAATCATATTTACAAAAACAAAAGAGGTCGAGTTCATACCAGCTTTTCTCATCTCAGCCAGTCCATCATATATCATCATAATTGCCTTTCACTTGCACGACCGAACGATGTGAATAATAATAATAGTGCACGTGCATTGGACTAAGCTGGAATCTGCAAGCATTCAATAAACAGGAGAAGACAAGGCAATATGGGCTCTTTTGTCAGATCAACAATAATGCATATAAGAGCCACTTCAACAATTTAATTATGGTCTTCTCCTATCGACCCCCAAAATAAAGAAAAGAAATAAAACTATTTACACGGGAAAGCTCCCAACAAGCAAAAGAAGAATAACAAATCTTTTTTGGGTTTTCTTTTTAATTACTACTACAAGCAAGGAAAGTAAATTAATTAACAGCTACAACTAATTTTTTTTGTTTTTCTTAAGGTTTACTAAACACACAAGAAGAAAGCATAAAAACAAAATAAACTAGCATGGATGATACAATGAAAAAGTATGAGCACCGACATATAGCAATGAGTGTGTGAACATAAATGTAATGTCAGTGGGAAATACGTACTCCCCCAAGCTTAGGCTTTTGGCCTAAGTTGGTCTATGGCCACGGCTGGCCTGGCTGATATCCGTAGTAGAAGTTGGGGTCGTAGTGAGATGCAGCGGCTATCGCCTGCTGCGCTGCTGCGTGGCGACGAGCGGCCTCCGCCCTCCTCTCGTACTCATCTGCCTCCTCTCTAGTAATGGTATATCCTCCTCTTGACTGATAATCAAAGAAGGCAGGGGCAGGGAGAGTAATATGGACAGCACGTCGTTTGTCAAAGATTAGTCGATACTGGAGAGGTGATTCATTCCTCTCGACAAAATGGTGGTGAACCATAGCATTAAAGTCTAGGTAAGCAGGACGTAATTCAATATCATCTTCACATATGTCTATACCAAGAAAATTAGCTATGCGGGTTGCATAAATTCCTCCAGAGAAATCTCCATTAAGTCTATTAAGATGCAACCTATGTGCAACAATGGCTCCCAAATTATAAGATTTGTCTCCTAACACAGCACTCCTAAAAATACTGAGATCAGGGACACACATGTGACATGCCTCATCTTTACCATTAATGCATCTACCTATAAAGAGAGCAAAATAATGTATAGCTGGAAAGTGAATGCTCCCTATGATAGCTTGTGTAATATCTCTAGATTCTCCCACAGTTATGCTAGCAAGAAAATCTCTAAATTCAGACTTGCGAGGATCCCTTATACTACCCCATTGTGGAAGTTTGCAAGCAGTGGTAAAATCCTCTAAGTCCATAGTGTAAGATTTATCATAAAGATCAAACATGACAGTTGGAGAATTGCGTGAAGTTGAAAATTCAAACCTCCTCACAAAGGTACTAGTGAGATAGTGATACTGACTGCACTTCTTTTTCTCGAAGCTCACAAGATCGGCGTTACGCAAATATGCGTTAAATTCTTCTTTAATTCCCGCTCGATCCATAAAATTTTCCGAAGGCCATTCACAAGGACGCACTGGAGCATCTCTTGGTGGCTCTTCATCAGCATCACGCATTGCAAGTCTGGGTCCTTGCTTCCTTGAAGAACCACCTTGGAACATTTTCCTAAGCATATTTCTTCCTCTGAAAAATTCTGAATTTTTTTAGTAATTTCAAAATAAAAGTAAACCAAACTCAATAATATTGATAGCAACTACTCCTACAAGTGCCTAGAGCCTATATCATGCATCAAAACTACTTTTGACCAAATAAATTTGACATGCAAGCTCAAGAACAGGGTCACCTAAGAAGCAAAATTTTGAAATGAATAAAGCACTAGAACAAAAACTAATTGGACCAATGGAGGAGTCACATACCAAGGAACAATCTCCCCAAGCAGTTTTGTGAGAGGTGCTTTGAGCAAGGAGATCGAAAATGGCAGCAAAATAAGCTTGGACTCGGGTTTGAGCTGGATATTCGTGTTTGGGGGAGGAAGAAGGAGTGTATGGGTGAAAGGATAAGTGGAGGAGGGCCACCATGGGCCCACGAGGCAGGGGGCGCACCCTAGAGGGGTAGGCGCGCCCTCCACCCTCGTGGGCAGGTGGTTGGCCCCCCTGGTGTGTTCTCAATTCCATAAATCCTCAAATATTCTAGAAAAAATCATATTTAATTTTCAGGGCATTTGGAGAACTTTTATTCTCGAGGTATTTTTATATTGCCGGATAATCGGATAACAGACAGAAAATATTTATTTTTATTTTATTTAATATAAATAACAGAAAGTAAAGGTGGGGTACAGAAGGTTGTGCCTTCTAGTTTCATCCATCTCATAATCTTCAAAAGGGATCCACTAACAAGGTTGATCAAGTCTTGTTAACGAACTCATTCCTAATAACATGGAACCAGAGAAATTTTGAATAACACTATGTTACCTCAATGGGGATATGCACATCCCCAATAATAAGAATATCATATTTCTTCTTGACAACAGGAAGAGGAAATTCAAAACCTCCAAATATAATCAATGGAATTTTTCCAATAGAGTTGATACTATGAACTTGAGGTTGTTTCCTCGGAAAGTGTACCATATGCTCATTACCATTAACATGAAAAGTGACATTGCCTTTAGTACAATCAATAATAGCCCCTGCAATATTCAAAAAGGGCCTTCCAAGAATAATAGACATACTATCATCCTCGGGAATATCAAGAATAACAAAGTCCGTTAAAATAGTAACATTTGCAACTACAACACGCACATGCTCACAAATACCGACAGGTATAGCAGTTGATTTATCAGCCATTTGCAAAGATATTTCAGTAGGTGTCAACTTATTCAAATCAAGTCTATGATATAAAGAGAGAGGCATAACACTAACACCGGCTCCAAGATCACATAAAGCAGTTTTAACATAGTTTCTTTTAATGGAGCATGGTATAGTGGGTACTCCTGGATCTCCAAGTTTCTTTGGTATTCCACCCTTAAAAGTATGATTAGCAAGCATTGTGGAAATTTCAGCTTCCGGTATCTTTCTTTTATTTATAATAATATCTTTCATATGCTTAGCATAAGGATTCATTTTGATCATATCAGTTAATCGCATACACAAAAAGATAGGTCTAATCATTTCAGCAAAGCACTCAAAATCCTCATCATCCTTTTTCTTGGATGGTTTGGGAGGAAAAGGTATGGGTTTCTCAACCCAAGGCTCTCTTTCTTTACCGTGTTTCCTAGCAATAAGTCTTTCTTATCATATTGTTGATTCTTTGATTGTGGGTTATCAAGATCAACAGCAGGTTCAATTTCTACATCATTATCATTACTAGGTTGAGCATCATCATGAACATTATCATTACTTTCAAGTTCATTACCATATTGAGTTTCAGCATCAGAAATAGAAATATTATTTGGATTCTCAGGTGGTTCAACAATAGGTTCACTAGAAGCATGCAAAGTCCTATCATTTTTCTTTTTCTTATTTTTAGAAGAACTAGGTGCATCTATATTATTTCTCTGAGAATCCTGCTCAATTCTCTTAGGGTGGCCTTCAGGATACAAAGGTTCCTGAGTCATCCTACCAGTTCTAGTAGCCACTCTAACAGCATAATCATTATTCTTATTATTCAATTCATTGAGCAAATCGTTTTGAGCTTTAAGTACTTGTTCTACTTGAGTGGTAACCATAGAAGCATGTTTACTAATAAGTTTAAGTTCACCTTTAACATTAGCCATATAATCACCCAAGTGTCCAAGCATATTTGAATTGTATTTCAATTGTCTACCAAAATAAGCATTAAAATCTTCTTGCTTAGCCATAAATTTATCAAACTCATCTAAACATGGGCTAGCAATTTTAGTAAATGGGATTACATCTTTATCATATCTATAGAGAGAATTTACCTTTACTACCTGTGTCGGGTTATCAAGACCATGAGTTTCTTCAATAGGTAAAGGATTAAGATTACGTGTTTCTTCAACAGGCGGTAAATTAAGACCATGTATTTCTTCAATAGGAGGTAAATTCTTAGCGTCTTCAGCTTTAATACCTTTTTCTTTCATAGATTTCTTTGCCTCTTGCATATATTCAGGACTGAGAAATAGAATACCCCTCTTCTTCGGAGTTGGTTTAGGAATAGGCTCAGGAATTGGCTCCGGAGGTGTCCAATTATTTTCATTTGTCAACATATTATTCAATAGAATTTTAGCTTCATCCGGTGTTCTTTCCCTGAAAACAGAACCAGCACAACTATCCAGATAATCTTTGGAGGCATCGGTTAGTCCATTATAAAAGATATCAAGTATTTCATTTTTCTTAAGAGGATGATCAGGCAGAGCATTAAGTAATTGGAGAAGCCTCCCCCAAGCTTGTGGGAGACTCTCTTCTTCAATTTGCACAAAATTATATATATATATCCCTTAAAGCAGCTTGTTTCTTATGAGTAGGGAAATATTTAGCAGAGAAGTAATAAATCATATCCTAGGGACTACGCACGCAACCAGGATCAAGAGAATTAAACCATATCTTAGCATCACCCTTTAATGAGAACGGAAATATTTTAAGGATGTAAAAGTAGCGAGTTCTGTCATCTTTAGTGAACAAGGTGGCTATGTCATTTAATTTAGCAAGATGTGCCACAACAGTTTCAGATTCATAACCATGAAAAGGATCAGATTCAACCAAAGTAATTATATCAAGATCAACAGAGAATTCATAATCCTTATCAGTAACAAAGATAGGTGAAGTAGCAAAAGCAGGGTCGGGTTTCATTCTAGCATTTAGAGATTGCTTACTCCATTTAGCTAATAATCTTTTAAGTTCAGTTCTATTTCTGCAAGCTAAAATGGCTAAAGAAGCTTCTTGATCGAATACATAACCCTTAGGAATAGCAAGTGGTTCTTCATCATCACTTTCATCAGTATCATCAGATTCAATATTTTCAATTTCTCTAGCCCTAGCAAGTTGTCCATCAAGAAAATCACTAAGTGGCATAGTAGTATCAGGCATAGAGGTAGTTTCATCATAAGTATCATCCATAGCAGAAGTGGCATCATCAATAACATGCGACATATCAGAACGAATAGTAGAAGCAGGTGTAGGTGTCGCAAGCTTACTCAAAACAGAAGATGAATCAAGTGCGGAGCTAGATGGCAGTTCCTTACCTCCCCTTGTAGTTGAGGGATAGATCTTGGTTTTTGGATCTCTCAAGTTCTTCATAATGATAAGCAGATATATATCCCAAGTGACTCAAAGAATAGAGCTATGCTCCCCGGCAACGGCGCCAGAAAATAGTATTGATAACCCACAAGTATAGGGGATCGCAACAGTTTTCGAGGGTAGAGTATTCAACCCAAATTTATTGATTCGACACAAGGGGAGCCAAAGAATATCCTCAAGTATTAGCAGCTGAGTTGTCAATTCAACCACACCTGGAAACTTAATATCTACAGCAAAGTGTTTAGTAGCAAGGTAATATCATAGTAGTGGTAATGGTAGCAAAAAGGTAACAGTAGTAAAAGCAATGTTTTCGGTATTTTGTAGTGATGACAGAAATAGCAACGGAAAAGTAAATAAGCGAAGAACAATATATGGAAAGCTCGTAGGCAATGGATCGATGATGGAGAATTATGCCGGATGCGGTTCATCATGTAACAGTCATAACCTAGGGTGACACAGAACTAGCTCCAGTTCATTGATATAATGTAGGCATGTATTCTGAATATAGTCATACATGCTTATGGAAAAGAACTTGCATGACATCTTTTGTCCTACCCTCCCGTGGCAGCGGGGTCCTTACGGAAACTAAGGGATATTAAGGCCTCCTTTTAATAGAGAACCGGAACAAAGCATTAACACATAGTGAATACATGTACTCCTCAAACTACGGTCATCACCGGTAAGTATCCCGATTATTGTCACTTCGGGGTTAACGGATCATAACACAAAATAGGTGACTATAGACTTGCAAGATAGGATCAAGAACACTCATATATTGATGAAAAACATAATAGATTCAGATCTGAAATCATGGCACTCGGGCCCTAGTGACAAGCATTAAGCATAGCAAAGTCATAACAACATCAATCTCAGAACATAGTGGACACTAGGGATCAAAGCCTAACAAAACTAACTCGATTACATGATAGATCTCATCCAACCCATCACCGTCCAGCAAGCCTACGATGGAATTACTCACGCACGGCAGTGAGCATCATGAAATTGGTGATGGAGGATGGTTGATGATGACGATGGCGACAGATTCCCCTCTCCGTAGCCCCGAACGGACTCCAGATCAGCCCTCCCGAGAGGTTTTAGGGCTTGGCGGCGGCTCCGTATCGTAAAACGCGATGATTTCTTCTCTCCGTTTTTTTTCTCCCTAAAACTCAATATATGGAGGTGGAGTTGGAGTCGAAGAGGCAACAGGGGCCCCACGAGGTAGGGGGGCGCGCCCCCACCCTCGTGGCAAGGTGGTGGGCCTCCTGGCCTTCATCTTTGGCAGGTATTTTTCTTATTTTCTAAAAAGAGTCTCTGTGAAGTTTCAGGTCATTCCGAGAACGTTTGCTCCTGCACATAAATAACACCATGGTAGTTCTGCTAAAAACAGTGTCGGTCCGGGTTAGTTCCATTCAAATCATGCAAGTTAGAGTCCAAAACAAGGGCAAAAGTGTTTGGAAAAGTAGATACGTTGGAGACGTATCAGTGATCTCATTCGGGACTCCGAACAACCTTCGGTACATCAAATCACATAACTCACAATACATATCATCATCGAACGTTAAGCGTGCATACCCTAGGGGTTCGAGAACAGTGTAGACATGACCGACACTCATCTCTAGTCAATAACCAATAGCGGAACCTGGATGCTCATATTGGTTCCTACATATTCTACGAAGATCTTTATCGGTCAAACCGCATAACAACATACGTTGTTCCCTTTTCATGGGTATGTTACTTGCCCCAGATTCGATCGTCGGCATCATCATACCTAGTTCAATCTCGTTACCGGAAAGTCTCTTTACTCGTTTCGTAATGCATCATCCCGCAACTAACTCATTAGTCACATTGCTTGCAAGGCTTATAGTGATGTGCATTACCGAGAGGGCCCAGAGATACCTCTCCGACAATCGGAGTGACAAATCCTAATCTCGATCTATGCCAACTCAACAAACACCATCGGAGACACCTGTAGAGCATCTTTATAATCACACAGTTACATTGTGACGTTTGATAGCACACTAAGTGTTCCTCCGGTATTCGGGAGTTTGCATAGTCTCATAGTTATAGGAAAATGTATAAGTCATGAAGAAAGCAATAGCAATAAACTAAACGATCATAGTGCTAAGCTAACGGATGGGTCTAGTCCATCACATCATTCTCTAACGATGTGATCCCGTTCATCAAATGACAACACATGTCCATGGCTAGGAAACTTAACCATCTTTGATTAACGAGCTAGTCAAGTAGAGGCATACTAGGAACATTCTGTTTGTCTATGTATTCACACATGTACTAAGTTTCCGGTTAATACAATTCTAGCATGAATAAGAAACATTTATCCTGATATAAGGAAATATAAATAACAACTTTATTATTGCCTCTAGGGCATATTTCCTTCATAGGCAACCAAGGATTAGCTACCTCAACCATGCGTAGGTTTTTTTAGGGATGAACCGTAGGTATGTGTGTGATGCTATTTAGCCTAGCTCATTTGTCTTAGGCCTTCTTCTTTTCTTTTACTAAATTCAGGGCTTTGGCCAGCAATCCATAACCTTTACTGTTGAAGGTCGAGCAGCTAATAGAGACACCGATAGTTTAGGCAATTTTTATATTCTCTTAATCAGGAACGACATGTTTGGATGGTCCATCCCCATGATCCTTTTGTAATCCCACTCCATGTGAATTTTGAGCAATAACACTTGGTGATACCCCTTAAAAAACATGGGATGGAGGCTTCACATTAGCTTACACATGAACCCCCCAAGGGGTGGGTGCCTCTATCGCGGCGACTATATCTGGCTTATAGTGCAATAGGAACTCTCGCCGCAAGAGTCTATAGTGACGCGACAATCCATTAGCATACACTTAATAGAAGCAATGAAGAAAAATGGTGCACGGCAGGATTTCATCGATGGTCCACTGGATGCTTGGTAGCGCAACTAGCCACTCGGCTCGTGTCGGGTTGGTGATGAAGTACTAGGACGCGACCTACTTTAGGCGAAATTAGCCGGCTTTTCACTAGTTTTTTCAGGTTTTATTGTTTTATTTTTCTTTTGTATTTTCAATGGGTTTGCTTTGTTTTCACTTATTTATTTTATTTTCTTTCCTTTTTCATTGTTTTTCATCGGTTTTCTTTACTTCTTTCTTCGTTTTCATTGGGTTTTTTCTTTTCTTCATCTTTCTTCGGTGTGGTTTGTCTCCTTCTCGTTTTTTGATCGGTTTTCTTACTTTTCGCACGGGTTTCATTGTTTTTCTATACACATTTTTCCATATATTTTTCTAATACATGCTTAATATTTTCTCAATGCTTGATTAATATTTTCAAGTATCAGATTAACATTTTTTTAATACATGGTCAACAATTTTTCTATACACATTTAACATTTTTTTCAAAGGCTTGCTTAAAAAATTTTAAATACAAATTTAACATTTTTTTATTGTACGGTTAACATTTATTCTATACACATTTAACATTTGTCAAATGCTTGTTTAACATTTTTGAAATACTTTTAAAAAAATTCTACACAGTTAATATTTTCCAAATACAAGTTCAGTTTTTTTAATACATGGTAAATATTTTTTCTATGCACATTTAACATTATTCAAATACAAGTTTAAACTTCAG
>NC_041382.1:634531763-634534704 GCF_002162155.2 Triticum dicoccoides | reverse complement strand
AAAAGTTTAACATTTTCTCAATATATTGTAAAACAATCTATACATATTTAACATTTTTCAAATGCAAGTTTATAATTTTTTTAATATATCATAAATATTCGTTCTATACACATTTAACATTTTTGAAATGCTTGATTAACATTTTTCAAATACTTGGTTAAGATGTTTAAATACTTGGTTATCTTTTTTTTCAAAAGCTTGATTGACAATTTATAAATATATGATCAAACTTTTCAGACACATTGTAAATATTTTTTGTATAGATGGCCAATTTCTATACACATTTAAAAAAATCAAAAAGTTATGTAAAGTATATTTTTATAATATATAAGCTTCGAATTTTGTGAAGTGTAAACAAACGTGAAAAAAATCAATAAACAAAAGCAAAACACATGAAAAATAAAAAAAACGAGGGTCTGGCCTCTATCGCTCATGAGCTAGCCCATCTCGAGCTGCCTTACACGAGACATAGGGGTGTCCTCAAGAAAATAAAAAGCGAGAAAGGGAGTCCAGATGGCCCGGCCAAGACGCACGGGATGCCACAGCCTCGTTTTTTTCTATTTTCTGTCTTCCTTTTTTACTTTATTTTTACCCTTCTTTATACTTTCTAATATTCTAAACATATATACTACGAAAATGTTCTGCATAAAACATTTGAAAAATGTTAAATCTTTATAGACAAAATGTTTATCACGTATACGAAAAATGTATAAAACACCAACATAAAATGTCTACGAAAAAATTATCATGTATTGCAAAAATATTTCATCAAGCATTTGAAAAAAATGTTATACAAGGATTTGAAAGATGTTAATCAGACATTTAAAAATTGTTAAAGGTGTATAGAAGAAATGTTGACCTTGCATTAAAAATGATGTAACAATTAGATCATGTATATAGATATGTTTAATCAATCATTTCAAAAAATGTTGAACAATTATTTTAAAAATATTAATCAAGCATTTGAAAAATCTCAAATGTGTACTGAAAAATGTTAATCACCTGTTAAAAAATGATGTAAAATAATTTATCATGCATTTAAAACTACTAATCAAGAATTTGAAAAAAAATGTTGACCAAGTATATGAATTTTTTTATCAAACATTTGAAAATTGCTAAATGTGTATAAAAAATGTTGACCATTTGCTAAAAAAATGTTAATCTCGTACTACAAAAATGTTCGTTATGCATTTCAAAAAATCTTAAAATGTATAGAAGAACGTTAATCATATATTCAAAAACTGTTAGTATTTGAAAAAATTTAATCAATCATTTTAAAAAATGTTGAACAATTATTTTAAAAACATTAATGAAACATTTGAAAAATCTCAAATGTGTACTGAAAAATGTTAATAATGTGTTAAAAAATGATGTGAATAATTTATCATGTATTTAAAAAATATTAATCAAGAATTTGAAAAAAATTGTTGACCAAGTATATGAATTTTTTATCAAACATTTGAAAATTGTTAAATGTGTATAGAAAATGTTGACCGTTTGCTAAAAAACATGTTAATCTCGTACTACAAAAATGTTCATCAAGCATGTGAAAAAATCTTAAAATGTATAGAAGAAACGTTAATCATATATTCAAAAACTGTTAGTATTTGAAAATGTTAATCAAGCATTTGGAAAAGGTTTCAAATGTATATGGGAAAAATGTTGACCATGTATTAAAAAATGTTAATTTTATATTTAAAAAATGGTAAACGTGTTAGAAAAATGAATTAGATACATACCAAAAATGTGTATAGAAAAACAAGGATAGCCATTAGAAAGCAAAATAGAATAGATGAAAAACGAGAAAGAAAGAAAAAACACCAAAGAAAAAGCAAGAAAAGAAAAAAGGTATTGAAATGAGAAATAAACAAAGAAAACTGAGGAGAAACAAAGAAAAAAGGAAGAAAAGAAGAAACTAGTAAAAACAGAGAAGAAAACAACAAAACCGGTGAAAAAACAATGTAAAGAAAGATAGAAGTGAAAACCGAGTATGAAACAAAGAGAAACGGTTAAAAATAAATAAAAACTAAATAAAATAGTTAGGAAACGAAGCAAACTGAAAAGAGCCCAAAAAACCAAGCAAAACAACGAGCGAACTCCATGAAAAATTTTGCGAATGAAAAAAAACACAAAACAGGGCCGGCCCAATAGCTATTTCGCAAGGCGGAGAGGCTCAACGATACCGAAGGAAGTCTAACGTGAAGCGAGATATAGTCACCGTGAAAGGGGGCGATAGGACATAATCTCCCCTAAATAACGCCAATACCTAGTCACTAGATAATTGTGACAAAATCGTTAGGGTGCTCTCGCTGCCTCCCCTCCCCCCTCCCACACTTGCTGCCCCTTGAAATCGTCCCTGCATGTGGGACAAGTCAACTAGCTGGAAAAACTGATGCGATGTCTAGTGGGTCCAGCTGGTGCATAGATTATCGTGGTCATGTTCTAGTTTAGAAACAAAGTGCATGGTAGTCGAAAAGTTACTTTGGAGGACATGCTCTAGTGAGCCCTATATTTTGAATAGTGTCAAAATGGTATTTGAAGTTTTAAAAAATTCTGAAAAAAATTCAGCATGTTTAAATATATGGATGTATATTACACGTGCGCAAATTTTAATGTTGAAATAAGTAACCATGTGAGTTACACAAAATTGACGAATATATAAATAACAAAAAAACAAGTCAGGAAACAAAGAAAAACGGAAAACCTTAAAAACCAAGCAAAACTAGCGAATAAAGCGCAACGACTAAGCGAACTCCATATAAATCTTGCGAATGAAAGAAACACGAAACAGAGCCAACCCAATAGCCAGTTCGCAGAGTAGAGAGCTTCGTCGATACAGAAGAAAGTCTTATGTGAAGGGAGATATAGTCGCCGTGAACGTGGGGGTGGGGGAGGGCGAATAGGTACCTAATCTTCCCTACAAAATTGTGAATGCCTAATC
>NC_041382.1:634480223-634530933 GCF_002162155.2 Triticum dicoccoides | reverse complement strand
ATCTCCCCATAAAAATGGCAATACCTAGTCACTAGTTAATGGTGACAAAATCGTTAGGGGGTTCTCATCGCCTCGCACCTAATCCCCACCCCTTAAAATCGACCCTGCATGTGGGTCATGTCAACTAGCATGAAAAACTAATGCGATGTCCGATGGGTATAGGTGGTACATCGATTATCATGGTCACATTCTAGCTTACCAATGAAGTGCATGGCAGTAGTAAAAAAGTTAATTTGGAGGACAAGCTCTAATGAGCCCTATATTTTGAATAGTGTCAAAATGGTGTATTGATGTTTCAAAAAATTCTGAAAAAAAATTCAACGTGTTTAAATATATGGATGTATAATACACATGTGCACATTTTAATGCTGAAATAAGTAACCATGTGAGTTACACAAAATTGACAAATAAAAAAAAATAGAAAAACCGATAAACTAGTTGGGAAACAAAGAAAACCGGAAAAACCAAGCAATCTAGCGAATGAAACGCAATGAGTGATCGTGTTGGGGAATGTAGCATGCAATTTTAGAAAAATGCTACGCTCACACAAGATCTATCTTGGAGATGCATAGCAATGAGATGGGAAGAGTGTGTCCGCGTACCCTCGTAGACCGAAAGCGGAAGCATTTGACAATGCGGTTGATGTAGTCGAACTTCTTCTCATTCCGGCCGATCAAGCACCGAATGTACGACACCTCCGAGTTCTGCACACGTTCAGCTCGATGACGTCCCTTGAAATCTTGATCCAACAAAGTGTCGAGGGAGAGTTCTGTCAGCACAACGGCGTGGTGACGCTAATGGTGAAGTGGTCGCGCAGGGCTTCGCCTAAGCACTACGAAGATATGAACGGAGGCGTAAACTGTGGAGGGGGGCGCCGCACACGGCTAACAATTGTTGGTCTGTGTTCTAGCGTGCCCCCCTCATATATATAGGTTGGAGGGGAGGAGAGGCAGCCAAGGGGATGCCCCAAGTAGGAGGAATCCTACTTGGGGTCCTCCCAATTCGGCCTCCCCCCTTTCCTATTCCTATTCGGAGTAGGAAGGGAAGAGAGGGAAGGGGGAATCCTATTCCCTTTTTCCTTTCATCCTTCCCCTTTTCTACTCCAATTTGGCCAACCCATATGGGGGGGCGCACCAGCCCCTTTGTGCCTGGTGTGTTTTCCCTCTTGGCCCATAAGACCCATATCGTTTGCCGGGGGTGCCCAGAACCCCTTCCGATGACCTGATAAGTACCTGGTGCATCCCGAAACACTTCCGATGTCCGAATACCATTGTCCTATATATCAATCTTTACCTCTCGACCATTTAGAGACTCCTTGTCATGTCCGTGATCTCATCCTGGACTCCGAACAACATTCGATCACCAAATCACATAAATCATATAATACAAAATCGTCATCTAACGTTAAGCGTGTGGACCCTACGGGTTCGAGAACTATGCAGACATGACCGAGATACCTCTCCGGTCAATAACCAATAGCGGAACCTGAATGCTCATATTGGTTCCTACATATTCTACAAATATCGTTATCAGTCGAACCGTTATGACAACATACGTTATTCCCTTTGTCATCGGTATGTTACTTGCCCGAGATTCGATTGTCGGTATCTTCATACCTAGTTCAATCTCGTTACCAGCTAGTCTCTTTACTCATTTCGTAATACATCATCCCGCAACTAACTCATTAGTCAGATTGCTTGCAAGGCTTATTATGATGTGCATTACCGAGAGGGCCCAGAGATACCTCTCCGATACTCGGAGTGACAAATCCTAATCTTGATCTATGCCAACCCAACAAACACCTTCGGAGATACCTGTAGAGCATCTTTATAATCACACAGTTACGTTGTGACGTTTGATAGCACACAAGGTATTCCTACGGTATCCGAGAGTTGCATAATCTCATAGTCGAAGGAATATGTGTTTTACATGAAGAAAGCAATAGCAATAAAACTAAACGATCATTATGCTAAGCTAATGGATGGGTCTTGTCCATCACATCATTCTCCTAATGATGTGATCCCATTCATCAAATGACAACACATGTCTATGGTTAGGAAACTTGACCATCTTTGATTAACGAGCTAGTCTAGTAGAGGCTTACTAGGGACACTGTGTTTTGTCTATGTATCCACACATGTATCAAGTTTACGGTTAATACAATTATAGAATGAATAATGAACATTTATCATGATATAAGGAAATATACATAACAACTTTATTATTGCCTCTAGGGCATATTTCCTTCAGTCTCCCACTTGCACTAGAGTCAATAATCTAGTTCACATCGCCATGTGACCAACACCCAAAGGGTTTACTAGAGTCAATAATCTAGTTCAGCTCGCTATGTTATTAACACCCAAAGAGTACTAAGGTGTGATCATGTTTTTCTTGTGAGAGAAGTTTAGTCAACGGGTTGCCACATTCACATCCATATGTATTTTGCAAATTTCTATGCCTACAATGCTCTGCATGGAGCTACTCTAGTTAATTGCTCCCACTTTCAATACGTATCCAGATTGAGACTCAGAGTCATCTGGATCGGTGTAAAAGCTTGCATCGACGTAACTCTTTATGACGAACTCTTTATCACCTCCATAACCGAGAAATATTTCCTTAGTTCTCTAAGGATAATTTTGACCGTTGTCTAGTGATCTACTCTTGGATCACTATTGGTACCTCCCTGCCAGACTTATGACAAGGCACACAATAGGCTTGGTACACAGCATGACATACTTTATAGAACCTATGACTGAAGCATAGGGAATGACTTTCATTATCTCTCTATATTCTGCCGTGGTCGGGTTTTGGGTCTTACTCAACTTCACACCTTGTAACACAGGTAAGAACCCTTTCTTTGACTGATTCATTTTGAACTCCTTCAAAATCTTGTCAATGTATGTGCTTTGTGAAAATCCCATCAAGCGTCTTGATCTATCTCTATAGATCTTGATGCGCAATATGTAAGCAGCTTTACCGAGGTCTTTCATTGAGAAATTCTTATTCAAGTATCATTTTATGCTATCCAAAAATTCTATATCATTCCCGATCAACAATATGTCATCCACATATAATATCAGTAATGCTACAGAGCTCCCACTCACTTTCTTGTAAATACATGCTTCTCGAAAAGTCTGTATAAAACCATATGCTTTGATCACCTGATCAAGGTGTATATTCCAACTCCGAGATGCTTGCACCAGTCCATAAATGGATCGCTGGAGCTTGCACACTTTGTTAGCACCTTTAGGATTGACAAAACCTTCTGGTTGCATCATATACAACTCTTCTTTAAAAAATCCATTAAGGAATGCAGTTTTGATGTCCATTTGCCAGATTTCATAATCATAAAATGCGGCAATTGCTAACGTGATTCGGACAGACTTAAGGATCGTTAGGGGTGAGAAAGTCGCATCGTAGTCAACTCCTTGAACTTGTTGAAAATCTTTCGCAACAAGTCGAGCTTTGTAGACAGTAACATTACCATCAACATTAGTCTTCTTCTTGAAGATCCATTTATTCTCTATGGCTTGTCGATCATCGGGCAAGTCAACCAAAGTCCATACCTTTTTCTCATATATGGATCCCATCTCATATTTCATGGCTTCAAGCCATTTTGCGGAATCTGGGCTCATCATCGCTTCGTCATAGTTCGTAGGTTCGTCATGGTCTAGTAACATGACTTACAGAACAGGATTACTTCCATGGGTTTGTCACGGCAGATGTCCTCGTGAAAGGACTTAGTCGTGGAGCCATCGCTATGGGTTAGCTTAAAGGGGTTAAACTGGACAAGGGGAACACGAGGGTTTTATACTAGTTCGGCCCCTTCGATGAAGGTAAAAGCCTACGTCTAGTTGTGATTGGTATTTCTAGGGGTTCGAAGACCAGGGCGCAAATCGCTTTGCCTGGCTCTCGAGTTGTTGTCCATTGTCCCTAAAC
This sequence comes from Triticum dicoccoides, assembly GCF_002162155.2. NCBI lineage: Eukaryota > Viridiplantae > Streptophyta > Magnoliopsida > Poales > Poaceae > Triticum > Triticum dicoccoides. The sequence continues at coordinate 634,526,994 of NC_041382.1, read as the reverse complement.
CGCTGTCGGGTCGTCCCTTTATATACACAGGTCGACGCCCACTGGTTTACAGAGTCCCGAGGCCGGATCACCAATGTGTCCAACTCGGTCTCTATCCTTCCTATCTTACAATGCAAGTTACATGAGAAAGTCGGTTTACATCTACAGGCCTTAACCCACCTTTGGGCCTTGGGCCTTCGTAAAGCGTCACCATCCTCACGTCTTCATGGGCTTCTAATCTTCATAGAGTTAACCCGGCTGCTCCTGGCTGGTTTACATCCAGTAGTAATATCCCCAACATTAGGCCCCAGATTGATTTGAACTTTGTTTATGTCAATCTTCAACACTTAGAAAAATTCTTGCCCTGGCACCTTCGCATGGATCTTGTAAATCGCCCCGACGTCATCCTCCGGATTTGTAGTAAACCACCATGATGTCATCTATTCGTTCAAGCCGAAGATGCCTTTTATTAATGAGCATCCAACCATCAAAACGACAACTTTATTAACTATCCATTTTTGAGCTCCTCGATTCCCACGCCTGTCGCTTATCTCTTCGCCTTATAAATAGAGTAAGACCCCCTTTTCCTTTCCCTCCGCTGCCTCTTCGCCTCTTCTTCCTCCTTGTGACACCTTTGCACCTGAGCGCCGCCGCCGACGTCGAACTTCATCTCTGCTTCATCCTTGGCCGCTGCATCGACCTGAACGCTCCCGAGAAACGTGACACACCTCCGCTACCTTAACAGCTTTGGTAAGTCTTCCCCCTTTTCTTCATAGACCCACTTTAGGGTTTTCGTGTTCGTCGGAGTTCGTCGCAGCTCCGGTGATATTCTTCTCTTTTCTTCCCTGTAACATCAAAAACTGTTTAAACCTACTAGCTCCTCATGCGACTGTAGCCGTAATCTCACTTTTCTTTATCGGATCATCGCCTTCATGTAGGATAAAACTCATCTGAACCTGATGAACTGGTATCTGTAATTTAGGTCTTGAATATTTTCCCATTTCCTGTCATACCATAGGTCCGAAATTTTCATATAAATCCGTGAAACCTGTTTCTCCTTACTTAGGTATTTTTAGATCTGTATTCCTCACACCAATATAGGCGGTTTAACTTTTTGAAGTATGATAATTCGGCAGGTACCATTAGTCCCCTTTTAAACCGGAAAACCCCCTTTACCTTCATTGTAATAGTCCAGTTTAATAACATATATATATATATCCTTGATATGACCTTGCCATTCATTATTGTATCAATCTCCGGTTTACGCAATTCCAGACATCTGTATATCTTTATTCCATTGCATCTTGCGCATCACCATGAATTATTCGTAAACTGGCATTTCCTTTTCACCTTTTCGTTTCACAATGGCCAAACAGTTTTGCGCTTGCAACTGGGCTCCTTCCTGGATCACCGAAGAACAGTTGAACGGAATGATCAACATCGGTACTTTTCCCAAGAAAACGGAAATCCGGTGGCGAGTTCCAGGAAAGGAAAATCCTCCTACCCCGAACAGGGTGAGGTAGAAGTCTTTGTCGACCACATAGGCCGTGGTTTCAAACCGCCCGGGTCAAAGTTTTTCCGAGATGTTCTTGCCAGCTTCCAACTCCATCCTCAAGATACTGGACCTAACTCGGTATCTAACCTATGCAACTTTCAAGTCTTTTGTGAAGCATATTTACAAGAAGAACCAACTGCTGAGCTGTTCTAGAATTTCTTTCATCTGAACCGGCGTACAGAATTCGTCAATGGTCCCAATACTGAACTTGGTGGTGTCACTATTCAAAAATGGAAAGAAGTTGAATTCCCTCATGCTAAGCTGCACAGTCATCCTAAGGAATGGAACCAGACTTGGTTCTACTGTGTAGATACTTCTCCTGAAGATGAGAACCCTCTTCCGGGCTACCGTGATCACCGTCTTTCCAACACTCATCCAATGCTGCAACGTCTAAGCTCTACAGAACGGGCCAAATATGCCCCTCACCTCGCCAAACTCTGGGCCTTTATGGCCAACGGTTTAACGGGTGTTGACTTTGTATGCTGCTAGATATCTTGGAGCGTTATGGCACTAAGCCGCCGCCCACTGAATATACCGGTAAGTTGGACGACCCCCAACACCACATCAACTATCAGATGATCGATGAAGAGGCCACTGAGGGCATTAAGAAAATTATGCATGAATCGGAATCGGTCTGTCGCCAAACCGGCTTGAGCCCCTTCTACACTCAAAACAAACCGCCTACTATAAGCACTGTACTTCCTTTTTATCTTTGATATCCTTAAATTGTTCAACTTGTAAACTTTCTTTTGTTTGTGTATACACAGGGCAATGATCCCTTCTGGAAGCGGAAACCCGTAGACAAAGTGGCAAAGCCATCCGATAAAGCGGCAAAGCCATCCTGTCCCAAGACAAAAGCTGTCAAGCGAACCACAAAGCGGAAAACAGCCGAACGTATCAACATGGAGCTTGATGAAGATACCGATGAACCGGAAGTTGAGGTAGAACTTGACTCCCTTGGCTCCCTTTTCATGCATCTCATTAACAATGATCTTTGTCAGGAGGACGTGGAGGGCAGCCAGGCTGACGACGTAGAGGTAATTATCCTTTCCTCCGGTTCAGACTCTATGCCAGCACAAAAAACCCGTCAAGCGATCCGGAAAGTAAGCTTTTCTCATCCTCTTGCTTATTTTGATCCAACATTTATTTTGAAGACGCAGCAGCATGAAGCTCTCCGAACAACCCGGCACAGCGGCCAACAAGTCACTTCGGTCGGTTTACCTGATACCCCTATTCGGAAGCGCCGATTTGAGGTCTCCCTCACTTCTGACAATTCTTATCCCAAGGCAGGTTATTTCAGGCAACCTCTTAATCCGTCTGATTCAAATTATCAGGTGACACCTCCCTCATCTTCTGGCGAGTCATCAGCAACCCAACTCCCTCCCCTTAAAACCATAGCTGGGTAAGCATTCAAACCCTTTCTTCAAATACATTGTGAATCTTGAACAAGATGCTAAACCTCCTTTGATTTTATTTTGCAGAGACAAAGCCAGACCCAGCAAGAAAGCTCGGGTTAACAATCCGTCAGAGGACCAGGCGGTCTTTAAAGGAGAGCAAATAGGTGAACTGGACCAAACTTGTGAACCGGAGGGTCCTCATCCTGAGGCTACCTTTGATGCACCGCCCCTTCAAGACCAGAACATTGATGAACAACCAGAAGCTGATCCTGCTGTTCCTGATACTGAACCGGCAGCTCCAAACCGGGCTAGTCCGGTGAGAGGTACTGATACTCCATCATCACCCGCAAGAACCACTGAAGGTCAAGGAGACGATGTCATCATTACTGGCATGGACCACCACTCTCCTAGCCATCCTGTAATCCTGGCCCAACATAGCGCCAAAGAGGAGCATGTTGCTAAGGAAAAGGGTAAATTGAGCACTGATTTATCAAGCTATGCTCATCTCAGTGCCGAAGAACTTCACTCTGGTTCTTTAAACCGTCTGCACTCAAACCGGGACTATGAAGCCAGTTTGGTGAACCTGATGAAGGAACGCTATGAGGTATTTTCATCTCCCTTTATTTCTTGATTCCAAAGTTGAAATACTAGCCCAAGTAGCCCCCAAGGGTTGTTTTATGATGCTAATCTTAAACTAGGACTTTAGTAACACTTTAATCCTCTCCAATGTAATTATGTAGCTTTCCTCAGCATAGCCCCCAAGGGCCAGTTTAGCTTTGTGAGGTAACCCGGGTCCTGAATCCATGCATCCGTTTTGAACAGATGTACATTAGCCCCCAAGTGTTAAGGATAAATGCTTGCATTGTACTTGAGACTTGTTTATAATAGAACAAATAGGCATTAGCCCCCAAGTACGAAGTGCATAATGTGTTATACGCTGAGTACTTTAGAAAACACATATCCTGTTGTTGATATAGCTTCACCTTTGCAGGCCGAGTTGAGTACTAGAGATGCTCGAACCGCTAATCCGTAGGAGAATTTGAAGTCCCAACAAGCAGAGGATTCTAAAGCGAAAGAGGAGCTGACCAAAGCCCTGGAAGCTATGGAGAAGTTAAAGGAAACTTTTAACAAGGAGCGTGCTGACTGGGAGGTTGAAAAAGCCGGTTTAACCAAGAAAGCCGAAGACGCAGAAGCAGCCCTGAAACCAGTTGTAGATGAACTGACCAGATTGAAACGGCAAATCAACGCCATGACGTCCGCTGTATTTGGTAAGTATCTCCTTGTGCTATCCATCCAAGTCATGAGATTTTAACTGTTACCAGCTTGCTAATATTAAACCATGGCAGGCACTCGCATTGCTCATCTGGGCATAGATATGCGGATGAAGCTTAAAGCGACTTACACTTTACTTGAGCAGCTGTATTCTGGAACCCAGCGTGCTATTTGCACTGCAGCTTACAACAAACCAGCGCCATCACTGATAAAGGAAACCCTTGAGAAGTTGGGCATGCTACCAGCCCAGATTACTGAACTGAAGAAGGCAGCTGCAAGGGCAGGAGCACTAACCGCACTAATCCGGGCTAAAGCTTGGATTCCGGATCTTGAAGCGGATGACATTATTAAAGGTTATCCAGGAGTGAAGGAGGACGGTTCGAACTTCAACAATGATGATCTTCGAAGGCTGACTAAAGAGATGCGGCCAACAGCTAGCAAACTCGCCGAGGATACAGGCTTATCTCATTTCCAGCCGGTTTACGAGGCTGAAGGCAAGAGGCAACCTGCTGAAATCCATGAAGTCGAAGAACTTGTGCCTCCAATCCATAAGCATACTTACGCTCCTGACATTAACCCCTCCAGCCTAATCCATGAAGAAGCCGTGTTTCAAGCTTTAACCGGAATCGATTGGTTAACGGTTGATTTCCAGCGTCTAGGGAGGGATGAAGAAGAGGTGATTGCACCAACTGACCCGCAACTGTCCAGTCGTCCCGACGAAGCATCTTAAACCGGCAGCCGGGTTACCACCTACTTTGTGCTACTGTTTGAAACAACTTATTCCAGTGAAGCCGTTTTGAAGCTTCGTGTAATAGGATAGCAAACACCCTTATCTGTCATTCCATCGAGCATGTTTGCGTTGCTTGATATTGGGAAAACTTGTTTCGCCTTTGGGATCTATTTATACATAGTCCATGATAATTTGTGTTCCTGGATACAAGAACTTGAAAGTGTCCTAGTGGTTTACCACTGGATGGGTCATGATGCCCCAAAAATATACAAGACTTGGATGCATAATCAAAGTTTGTATTAATCAAATAAAATAAATAATATCTGCGACATACCTTGTTGGTTGACCAACTGCTTGTATGGTAGAGGTGAAAACACCAATCTGGAGTATTGATAACTCCTAGCCCTCTTGCCGTTTCATGTAGAAATCACATTGGGCTAAACAACCATTGAGTTGTTTGTATAAGGTTGGTGACATCTTAGTCAAACCAGACCGGAGCAGTTTGCTGCCGGTTTTAAAATCTGATCATGTACTTACAACTAAATGCTGAAAGTTAAGCCGGGTTATAATGAACACTGGTTTGTCAGAAGAATATTATCAAATCCCTTATCATAAAAATAGCAAAAACAAAAGAAATATGCAAGGCTTTTCATGGGCTGCCAGGCCACTGAGTTAAACCATTTTGCAAAGCCTTTTAAGATGGACCTCAATCTTTAACCAATCACCGGTTTAACTTTGACAAGTTCAGGGTCCGTGGGATTGACTTGTCAAACGTTCGATGGGTCATATCAGGTTTACCTGGACGGAGTAACTTACTTTAAAAGGCAGGATAACCCGGGGTTTTAGGTGAATACACCTGGCTTCCAAGCCTGGCTTGATAGCCCATTACAAGGGTTGAAACTCATTGTTCTTTGATAAGCAAATAGCCCCCAGGTAATATATGAGCTGTGCTCAATGGTTACCTATTTTTGAGCTGAGCTTTCATGCAACAGACTCTCTTTGGCTTCATATAATTTCCTTTTTGGCTAAACACCTATCAAGAGGTGTAGCTGTGGTGTGATAACAACCAAGCCCCCTAGTGATATCCCTTTGTGGTGTTTAAACCGATCAAGAGGTGTAGCTATGGTGTGATAACAACCAAGCCCCCTAGTGATATCCCTTTATGGTTTCAAACCAATCAAGAGATGTAGCTATGGTTCAGATATGACCAAGCCCCCTAGTGATTTTCTTTATATCAGTGCAGCTGCATAGGCCGGTTTAACAAAACTCCGCTTTGTTAGTAGAAATTCTGGCAAGCTCACACATGATGTAAAAAGAACAGAGACCCCGCTTAATTCGAGGCTCCAGTTTATTATATAATGTATACATTGTCATAAATATGTACATAAGAAGAGCATGTGGCTCAAGTATAATAAGGCCGAAGAAGAGCTATATTCCACGGCCGCTTGGTCTCCTCCTCCGATTTACGTGAGTCTTTGTGCTCTCGAACATCAATGAGGTAGTATGACCCGTTGTGCAGATTTTTGCTGACCACAAAGGGTCCTTCCCAAGGTGGGGATAACTTGTGCATATCAGTTTGATCCTGGATGAGCCGGAGCAACAGATCGCCCTCTTGAAAAGTTCTGTTCTTAACCCGGCGGCTGTGATAACATCGGAGATCTTGTTGATAAATCGCCGAACGTGCTGCTGCAAGATCACGCTCCTCATCTAACAGGTCCAGCGAGTCCTGACGTGTTGTCTCATTATCAGCTTCAATATAAGCTGCTACACGGGGCGAGTCATGACGTATGTCACTAGGAAGAACTGCATCTGCTCCATAAACCATGAAGAAAGGTGTGTAACCCGTAGATCTGTTGGGTGTGGTGTTGATACTCCATAACACAGAAGGTGACTCCTCAACCCAACAACCCGGTGTCCGTTTCAAAGGAACCATAAGCCGGGGTTTAATACCTCTCAAAATTTCTTGATTTGCCCTCTCCTCTTGACCATTAGAATGGGAGTGAGCCACTGATGCTATATCAAGTCGGATGTGCTCACGTTGGCAAAATTCCTCCATCTCTCCCTTTGACAGATTAGTACCATTATCAGTTATAATACCGCATGGAAAGACAAACCGGAATATCACCTTTTTGATGAACCGAACCGCCGTGGCCGCATCACACTTACTGACTGGCTCTGCTTCCACCCATTTGGTGAACTTGTCAACTGCCACAAATAAGTTGGTCTTTTTGTCCTTGGATTGCTTAAAAGGTCCAACCATATCAAGCCCCCAAGTTGCGAATGACCAAGTTATTGGAATCATCCTCAACTCCTCAGCCAGAATGTGAGCACGGCGTGCGAATTTTTGACAACTGTCACATCGTTTAACTAGATCCTCAGCATCAGCGTGAGCCGTTAACCAATAAAAACCGTGACGAAAAGCCTTAGCCACCAAAGACTTTGAACCGGCATGGTGACCACAATCCCCTTCATGGATTTCTCGCAAGATCTCGCAACCTTCTTGAGGAGAAACACAACGCTGAATTGCCCCTGTGACGCTGTAACGATGTAATTCCCTGTTGATTATGGTCATGGACTTGGAACGCCGGATTACCTGTCGGGCCAGGGTTTCATCCTCTGGTAACTCGCCCCGGTTCATGTAAGCCAGGTACGGGATTGTCCAATCCAGTATGACATGCAAAGCTGCCACCAATTGAGCCTCCGGATCAGGAATAGCCAACTCCTCCTCTATTCGTACTTTGACCGACGGATTATGCAGCACGTCAAGAAAGACATTTGGTGGGACTGGTTTACGCTGAGAGCCAAGGCGGCTTAAAGCGTCCGCCGCTTCGTTCTTTCGCCGGTCTATATGGTCCACCTGATAACCCTTGAAGTGACCAGCTACCGTGTCCACCTCTCGTCGATATGCAGCCATGAGCGGGTCTTTAGAATCCCAAGTGCCAGATACCTGCTGAGCCACCAGATCCGAGTCCCCAAAGCACTTAACCCGGCTTAAGTTCATCTCCTTAGCCATTCGAAGACCATGGAGTAAGGCCTCATACTCAGCTGCATTGTTAGCACAGGGGAACATTAAGCGGAGAACATAACAAAACTTGTCACCTTGTGGGGAAGTTAGTATGACTCCAGCCCCCGAGCCCTCCAACTGTCTGGACCCGTCAAAGTGAATAGTCCAGTACGTGTTATCTGGCTTTTCCTCTGGTGCCTGCAACTCTGTCCAATCATTGATGAAATCCATGAGTGCTTGGGATTTAATGGCTGTGCGAGGCGTGTATTTGAGCCTGTGAGGTCCAAGCTCAATAGCCCACTTAGCAATCCGGCCAGTTGCTTCTCTGTTTTGAATGATATCTCCCAGAGGGGATGAACTGACCACTGTGATAGGATGACCCTGAAAATAATGTTTGAGCTTCCGGCTTGCCATAAACACTCCATACACTAGCTTATGCCAATGTGGATACCTCTGCTTTGATTCAATGAGCACCTCACTGATATAATAAACTGACCATTGAATCGGATCCTCCTTTCCAGCTTCCTTGCGCTCCACCACAACAGCCACGCTAACAGCTCGGGCATTAGCGGCCACATATAGCAATAATGGCTCTTTATCGATCGGAGCTGCAAGCACAGGCGGTTCAGCTAACTGCCTCTTCAGATCCTCAAACGCTTTATCAGCTGCCTCGCTCCAGACAAAATCATCTGTTTTCTTTAGCATCTGGTATAGAGGGATGGCCTTCTCCCCAAGATGACTGATAAACCGGCTCAAAGCCGCAATCCGGCCGGCCAAACGTTGAACGTCATTGATACACGCCGGTTTAGCCAAAGATGTAATTGCCGAAATTTTGTCCGGATTGGCCTCAATGCCTCTGTTTGACACCAGAAAACCCAAGAGTTTGCCTGCCGGGACACCGAAGACACACTTTTTCGGATTGAGCATCATCTTGTAAACCCGAAGGTTGTCAAAGGTTTCTCTCAAATCATCTATTAATATTTTCTCCTTCCTGGACTTTATCACAATATCATCTACATATGCATGAACATTGCGCCCAATATGCTTATGAAAACAATTCTGAACACAGCGTTGATAAGTCGCCTGGGCACTCTTGAGCCCAAAAGGCATGGAGAAATAGCAGAAGGCTCCAAAAGGAGTTATAAAAGCCGTCTTCTCCTAGTCCTTAACTGCCATTTTAATCTGATGATAACCAGAATAAGCGTCTAGAAAACACAAATGGTCACAACCCGCCGTAGCATGAATGATCTGATCAATACGAGGGAGGGCAAAGGGATCTGCAGGGCAAGCTTTCTTCAAGTCCGTGTAATCTATACACATACGCCAAGTGCCGTTTTTCTTAAGAACCAGCACTGAATTAGCCAACCACTCTGGGTGAAAGACCTCCACAATAAACCCCGTGGCTAGCAATCGAGCTACCTCTTCACCAATAGCCTTACGCCTTTCTTCATTAAAGCGGCGGAGGAATTGCCACACCGGTTTAAACTTAGGATCAATGTTAAGTGTGTGCTCAGCGAGTTCCCTCGGTACACCTGGCATGTCAGAAGGCTTCCATGCAAAGATGTCCCGGTTCTCATGGATGAACTCGATGAGCGCGCTTTCCTATTTGGGATCCAGGTTAGCGCTGATGCTGAACTATTTGGATGAATCACCAGGAACAAAATCAACCATTTTGGTATCTGTGGCCGATTTGAACTTCAATGCCGGATCGTGTTCCACAGTTGGCTTTTTCAAAGAAGTCATATCTTCCGGATCAACATTGTCTTTGTAAAACTTTAGCTCTTTTGTGGCACAAGCCGACTCAGCATAAGCCGCATCACCTTCCTCACATTCCAAAGCGATCTTCCTGCTCCCATGTACTGTGATTGTCCCCTCATGACCTGGCATTTTGAGTTATAGATAAACATAGCACGGCCTTGCCATGAACTTGGCATAAGCCGGTCGCCCAAACAAAGCGTGATACGGACTTTTGATTTTTACCACCTCAAAGGTCAATGTTTCTGACCTTGAATCATGATCATCTCCAAAAGCCACCTCTAAGGCTATCTTGCCTACTGGATATGCAGACTTACCAGGCACCACACCATGGAAAACAGTGTTCGACGGTTTAAGATTCTTGTCTGTCAACCCCATACGACGGAAGGTATCATAATATAAAATGTCGATACTGCTTCCCCCATCCATGAGCACCTTGGTGAAATTATATCCTCCAACTGAGGGGCCACCACTAAGGCCAGATGACCCGGATTGTCAACCCGGGGCGGGTGATCTTCTCTACTCCACAAAATGGGTTGCTCAGACCAGCGCAAATACTGAGGCACCGACGGTTCAACAGAGTTTACTGCCCTCTTGTGAAGCTTCTGATCATGCTTACACAACCTAGTGGTGAAGACATGATATTGTCCACTATTTAACTGCTTAGGATAGCTCTGATAACCCGACTGCTGCTGCTGCTAGTTCCCCTAATGGTTGTAACCTTCCTGATTGCCCTGGTTCCCTTGATTGCTGTGTCCGGTTTGATTGCCCTGAAATCCTGAACCGGAACTGCCACCTCCGTAACCCGGCCCGTGGAAACCACCTCTTGAACCACCGGGCAGGCCATTATCGTACTGAAACATATTGGAGTTCTTGAAATCTCGCATATAATCCTTCCAAAGATGTGACGCTGGCTTCTCCTTTGACCCATGCTTTGGACAGGGTTGATTTAGCAGTCGCTCCAAGTTGGGGCCTCAACCTCCGCCCCTCTGGGGCTGCTTACCCTTACGGCGCTGACCATTCTCCAGAGCATTGGTGTTAGCTACAAAGTCCAAACTGTTGTCGGCCTTGCGCTTACCATTGTTCCTATGGCCTGCCAGATTATGCTGCTGACCCTTGGTATTCCCGTTCTTTTTCCCTTTCTCCGATTTGTCCTCCTCTGAGTCAGGGTCTTTGGTATTATCTGAATCGGCGTACTTAACCAAAGCGGCCATGAGCGTTGACATATCATTGCAGTGACGTTTGAGCCTTCCTAACTTCTGTTTAAGCAGCAGAAAACGACAATTGCCCTCCAACGTTAACACTGCGGTATCTGCATTGATACGATCCGACGAATGCAAAATAGTTGAGACCTGCTTTACCCAATGGGTCATGGACTCCCCATCTTCTTGGACACAAGCGGCCAGATCCACAATTGACATGGGCTGCTTACAAGTATCTTTGAAGTTCTGGATAAACCGGTGCTTCAATTCGGCCCATGATCCGACAGAATTAGTTGGTAAGCTCTTCAACCACGTACGAGCTGTCCCTTCCAACATCATGCTGAAATATTTAGCACATACTACTTCATCCACATCTAACATTTCCATTGCCATCTCGTAGCTCTCAACCCATGCCTCTGGCTGCAGATCGGCGGTGTAATTAGGTACCTTACGAGGGCCTTTGAAATCCTTGGGCAGTCGCACATTACGCAAAGCGGGGGTGATACATGGCACCCCTAAGGAACTGAATACCACACCTGGCTCTACTGAAGCGGTAGGGTGAACCGGAGTAGGTTGAAGGGCTCCATGCAGAGCCGCTAACTCGGCTTCTCGACGTGCACGACCATGATCCACCACATCCTGCGCATTAGCACCTCCCCCAGCCAGGTTGTGCCCTTGAGGCGCGTTACGGTGACGTGCACTGCTTGATACGGCCGGTTCATCCTCAACGTGCCTGTTGTAGCTCCGGCTTGGACGGGGGATGGAATGAATCCTCTCACGACTATGCAAATAAGCCTGCTGTTGGTTTAAGGCGGTTTAAAGGAGCTCTCTGGCCCGTCGTGCCTCAACCGCAACTGGTGATTCGCCGTCGGTTGGGAGCGCTGCCAATCGTGAAGCGGTGGCCACAATGTTGTCCAATGGGTTGGAGTAATGACCTGGGGGTGTTGGAACATACTGTGGCACAATGATGTTCTGATGAGGTGGGTCCATCATGCGCGGCTAAACCGGCGCTCCTGTTCCCGGCACCTCCATCCGGTTTAATACTGGCTGGTTACCAGTCCCCTCTCCTGGCGTGTTGAAGAGATTCCTTGCCTCATAACTCGGCGGGAGATACGATCGGTATCTTCTTCTCATGACTTCCTCTGAGGCATTCTGATCCAGCCTAAGCCGGTAGGCCTGAGCTTCCAACTCGGCCCGTTCTGTAGCCATCCTAGCATTCTCCGCCGCTAGGCCTGCTTTAGCTTGAGTTATCTGATCTTTCACCTTTGCGATCTCCACATTGTGCTGATCCCGGGCTGCCGCGTCCACTTCTGCAGCCATCAATGTTGCCAAAGCGTCGAACAAGTCTGACAGAACTTGACCGGAGGCGGCGCAGAGCCCCCTGCTCCCGCCGGCGTGGCGGTTGCTGAATCGGAGAGCATTGCTGCGGCGGTTGATGAGTGGGGTGCTGACTGCGTACCGGCCATGAAGATAGCGACCCGGTTTGGCAGATCAGGGGAGTCCGGAATACTATTGACCTTGGAGCCTCCATCAATCCGGCCATCCTGCAACTGATAGAGCGATTCGGTCTCTCCAGAAGACTCGTCATCGGAGCAGACAACAGTTTCTCCATCGGATGCCGGTCCATCCTCATATTCTGCTCCATGGATGACACTTATGAAAACATGCTTTGCCACGGGATGAACCGGAGAAGGGCTTGCACGCTGAGCCGTCTCAATGATGTCGGTGCAGGTGTCCAGCTCAGGGCCCGGTTCGCCAATCTTGCCGATGAGGATGTGAATCCCACCAAAGGGGACCCGGTACCCGTATTCGATTTAATCGGCCTCGGGGCTCCATCCTGCGTTGTCGATGTAGAGCTTTCCACGATGACTCTTTGTCATCCGGCCCACAGCATATCCCTTGAGTCCATCAAAGCTGCCCTTTAAGAACTCGAAACCATTGTGTGATAGCCCCACGGTGGGCGCCAACTGTCGTGGGTTTGTCACGGGAGATGTCCTCATGAAAGGACTTAGTCGTGGAGCCATCGCTACGGGTTAGCTTAAAGGGGTTAAACCGGATAAAGGGAACACAAGGGTTTTATACTAGTTCGGCCCCTTCGATGAAGGTAAAAGCCTACGTCTAGTTGTGATTGGTATTGCTAGGGGTTCAAAGACCAGGGCGCAAATCGCTTTGCCTGGCTCTCGAGTTGTTGTCCGTTGTCCCTAAACCGCTGTCGGGGCGTCCCTTTATATACACAGGTCGACGCCCACCGGTTTACAGAGTCCCGAGGCCGGATCACCAATGTGTCCAACTCGGTCTCTATCCTTCCTATCTTACAATGCAAGTTACATGAGATAGTCAGTTTACATCTACAGGCCTTAACCCACCTTTGGGCCTTGGGCCTTCGTAAAGCATCACCATCCTCACATCTTCATGGGCTTCTAATCTTCATAGAGTTAACCCGGCTATTCCTGGCCGGTTTACGTCCAGTAGTAATATCCCCAACAATTACCATACCACTCTGGTGCGGAACGTGCTCTGGGTGACCTATGAGGTTCGCAGTAACTTGAGCTGAAGTTTCACGATCATTATCATTAGCTTCCTCTCTAGTTGGTGTAGGCATCACGGGAACGGTTTTCTGTGATGAGCTACTTTCCAATTTGAGAGGAGGCACAATTACCTCATCAAGTTCTACTTTCCTTCCACTTACTTCTTTCAAGAGAAACTCCTTCTCTAGAAAGGATCCATTCTTAGCAACAAAGATCTTGCCTTCGGATCTGTGATAGAAGGTGTACCCAACAGTTTCTTTTGGGTATCCTATGAGGATGCACTTCTCCGATTTGGGTTCGAGCTTATCAGGTTGAAGATTTTTCACATAAGCATCGCAACCCCAAAATTTAAGAAATGACGGCTTAGGTTTCTTGCCAAACCACAGTTCATACGGTGTTGTCTCAAGGGATTTAGATAGTGCCCTATTTAAAGTGAATGCAACTGTCTTTAATGCATAACCCCAAAACGATAGTGGTAAATCGGTAAGAGACATTATAGATTGCACCATATCTAAAAAAGTATGGTTACGACGTTCGGACACACCATTGCGCTATGGTGTTCCAGGTGGCATGAGTTGTGAAACTATTCCATGTTGTTTCAAATGAAGGCCAAGCTCGTAACTCAAATATTTCCCTCCGTGTTCGGATCATAGAAACTTTATTTTTTTTTGTTATGATGATTCTCCACTTCACTTTGATATTCTTTGAAATTTTCAAATGTTTCGGACTTGTGTTTCATCAAGTAGATCTACCCATATCTGCTCAAATCATCAATGAAGGTCAGAAAATAACGATACCCACCGCATGCCTCAACACTTATTGGACCACTAATACGTCTCCAATGTATATAGAATTTTTGATTGTTCCATGTTATTTTATTATCAACCTTGGATATTTATAATCATTTTATAGTCATTTTCTATCATTTTTTGGTACTAACCTATTGACATAGTGCCAAGTGCCAGTTGCTATTTTTCCATGTTTTTTACATCACAGAAAATCAATATCAAATGGATTCCAAATGCCACGAAACTTTTAGGAGATTTTTTATGCACCAGAAGGAAGATGTTGGGCCCTGGTTGCACCTGGGGGGAGTCCCAAGGAGGGGACAACCCACCAGGGCGCGCCAGGAGGCCCGGGGGCACCCTGGTGGGTTGTGCCCAGCTCGGGTTCCCCCCGGACCGCTTCTTTGCTTTATAAATACCCAAATATTCCCAAAACCCTAGGGGAGTCGATGAACTATTCATCCATCCGCCACAGAGTCCAGAACCACCAGATCTGTAGCGACCAGACCTCAAATGGTCCAATCTCTGTTCTCTAGTGTCATCCCTGGATCAGTAATGCTGACACCGAACAGTACTTGAAGGATTTATAACAGAGTAGCAATCACACACTTATTACATCGAGTGTCTCAAAAGAGAACTTATTACAATAAATATGGCTTAAGGCCATCTAATAACGATAACGGCGGAAGGCTTGGAAGATAAGTGAGTCCATCAACTCCAACGGCATCGCTGAGTATAGAACCACGACCTAAAGGCACCTTACTCGTCGTCTGAAAAGTCTGCAACATGAACGTTGCAGCCCAAAACGGGTCAGCACATGAAATATGCTGGCAAGGTAACACATGAGAATAATGAAAGAAATAAGCTATACTACATGCATATAAGGCTGGTGGAAAGCTCTATGGTTACAGTTTTGCGTAGAGCCAATTTTTCCCTACTGCAAAGGAATAAATTTTATTTAACTATCATGGTAGTTGCTAAACATTGAGAGTGTAGACACCCTCTCAATCCCAATTAAGCATCAACATTAAAAAACCAACAATATTAATTAGAGTAACATGATGAGATTCACATGATAATCCAAGTACTAGATACTCAAGTTGTCCATAACCGGGGACACGGCTAACCATGATTAGTTTATACACTCTGCAGAGGTTTGCGCATTTTTCCCCACAAGACTCGATCTCCTCCGTTGGGATTCTCGCACTACATGGTGTTTGAGAAACGGATGACTGAGACATAGTCTTTCAGAAGCGCTAGCACCTTACGATCGGGTAGACCGTTACACCTACTTTTCCCTACATCTGCTAGTCTACCACTGTAAGAGTTCGCACGACTTAATCAACTATGCAAGAGCCCATAGTAGCTTGTGGCTGCACACGGAAGTTTCCAGTATGAATAATCTCATGATCCCTTTGAGCCTGGGTGGCGGTCCAAAAGAAAAACAGGCAATCGCTGGAATACCAGGTGCCTCAATCCACCCAGATGTGTGTTTAAGTTGCCACCTTCAATAAACCATTAATTAACAATCTCACATATGTCATGGAAACACTCACCCAATCCACGTCTACTAGCATAGCATAGCAATATAAGCAAACATAGAAGTAACTCGAAAAGGTTTGATAATAAAACAGGTAATAGGTACTACCTCATCTACTTCCCAAAACCCACAATTTAATTAGATCCTAATCATGCAATGTTTGAGGATTGATCTAATGCAATAAAAATGGGTAGTAGGAGGTATGATCAAAGTGTTACTTGGCTTGCTGATGATCCGCAAAACCTAGCGATTCGAAGTAGCAAGCGGCGCACTCCGGGTACTCTATCGCAAACAAACAAGCATACAATAAGTACTCATCTAATGCACAGGTAAAACTCAAATAAGAGATCTAACCGAAAGTTCAACTTAAGAACTCCGGTTGGCAAAAAGAATCAAATCGAACAAACCAACGAAAGACAAACGGCAAAAGAAACAAGCTTCGTTTACTATTCTGGATATAAGTCAAATTTTATAGAAACAAAATCTTGTTTGAGTTGGTTAAACGGAAAGAGGGTTTCGAGAAGAAACTCCAGGCGCTTGAATCGCCTGATTCCGATAAACGAGCGAAAAGTTAAACTAGAACGAAAATCGGATCAGAAATCGCGATCAGAAATAATCGCGGAATAATCCGAGAAAAAGAAAAACGACAAACAGATTAACGAACGAACGTTTGTTATATGGATCTAAGCGATGAACGCGCTCGTTAAAACGAATGAACGAGCGAACACTCGCTAATTAAACTAAACCGGAAAAAAACGATCTATCTAAAAACTCGAATCTGAAAAAAACCGACGGAAAAACTGAACGGTTTTTCTAAAAAAACGGCGGCGGAGCAACCTTGGCGGGCGGGTCCGGCGGCGACGGCGGCGGCGGGGCACTGCGACTAGGGTTAGGGTTTGCGGGACGGCGGCGGCTGGGCTAATCGGGCCCCGGGGTGGCGCTATATAAAGCCCGGCCGGTAGGAGTCCGGGCCGGGTCTGGCTCTAAGTCGGTTCGCACTTTTTTTAAATAATTACACGCAGAAAAACAAACAAAAGAAATACTAAACGGACTCCAAAAATCCCGAAATAAATTTCCCCAGCTTCTAAAATCAAGCCGCACAGGATGAACATTTATTTGGGGCCTAAATGCAATTTTGAAAAACGCGCATTTTTCCTAAATTCAAATAAAATAGCAAATAAAACCAAAATAAAATCTTATTTGATTTTATTATTAAATCCTCAATATTTCTTTATTTTGGGAAAGTCAATTTATTCCCTCTCTCATAGTTTCATGATAGAAATAATTGAAGATAAAATAAATAAAATCAAATGATCCTATTTTCAAAATTTGAGAAAAACTCAAATATGAAAATAACGAAATCCCCAACTCTCTCCGAGGGTCCTTGAGTTGAGTGAAATTTCTAGAATCAACCAAAATGCAATAAAATATGATATGCAATGATGATCTAATGTATAACATTCCAAATTGAAAATTTGGCATGTTACAAGATCCAATCTAGACACCATCACGGTGGGGTTCACCACTTCCATTTGTGCCTCTCCGATGATGCGTGAGTAGTTCTTTGTAGACCTTCGGGTCCGTAGTTAGTAGCTAGATGGCTTCATCTCTCTCTCTCTCTCTTGATTCTCGGTCTCTTGGAGATCCATATGATGTAACTCTTTTGCGGTGTGTTTGTTGGGATCGATGAACTTTGAGTTTATGATCAGATCTGTCTTTTTATATCCATGAAAGTATTTGAGTTTCTATGATCTCTTTTATGCATGATCTCTTATAGCCTCGTATTTCTTCTCCGATATTCGGTTTTGTCTGGCCAACTTGATCTATTTATCTTGCAATGGGAAGAGGTGCCCATTAGTGGGTTCGATCTTACGGTGCTTGATACCAGTGACAGAAAGGGAACCGACACGTATGTATCATTGCTACTAAGGATAAAAGGATGGGATCTATATCTACCACCATAGATTTATGGATCTCGTCTACATCATGTCATCGTTCTTATTGCATTACTCCGTTTTTCTATGAACTTAATACAGTAGATGCATGTTGGATATCAGTCGATGTGTGGAGTAATAGTAGTAGATGCAGGCAGGAGTCGGTCTACTAATCTTGGACGTGATGCCTATGTAATGATCATTGCTTGGATATCGTCATAATTATTTGAGGTTCTATCAATTTCCCAACAGTAATTTGTTTACCCACCGTTTGCTATTTTTCTCGAGAGAAGCCACTAGTGAAACCTACGCCCCCCGGGTCTTCTTTCTCATATATTTGCCTTTGCGATCTACCTTTTTATTTACTTTTATTTTCATATCTATTAAACCAAAAAAAATACAAAAATACCTTGCTGCACTTTATTTTATTTGCAATCTATTATTTCAATCTATCACAAATTTATCTCCCGTCCACGCACCATTTCTGGTGCCGTTACCTGAAAGGGATTGACAACCCCTTTAAGACGTCGGGTTGCGAGGTGTTGTTATTCGTGTGCAGGGGCTGTTTATGTTGTGTTGCTTGGTTCTCCTACTGGTTTGATAACCTTGGTTTCATATCTGAGGGAAATACCTACCGCCCCTGTGCTGCATCATCCCTTCCTCTTTGGGGAAATACCGAGGTAGCTTCAAGCGACATCAAAAGGAAATTTTCACGCCATTGTCGGGGAGGATCTTCAACATATACTAGGTTCCTAATCACAAATCTCATCTCCGCACAATTTACATTATTTGCCATTTGCCTCTCGTTTTCCCCTCCCCCACTTCACAAAGTTTGCCATTTTATTCGCCCTGTTTTTCGTTCGCCTTTTCTCATGAGATATGTTTTTGTTTGCAATCTTGTGTGCTATCTTTGCTTGTGTTGCCATGTGTCTTGTATTTGCTTCCATCTTCACTTGCTAAAAATCTATTGATATGGATCCTCATCCACTTGCTAATCTTTTCAAAAGATCCAATTATGATGAACCAATTGCTAGTGATTTGAGTGCACTAGATTATCTTTATAAATTTTGCTTGAGATTCGTGAATCTGGAAATTTTGATGAAGAAACTTATGAAGTAATGCATGATAGCTCCTTGAATGAAAAGCATGATTGCAATGATTTTACTATAAATTCTATTAATGTCAATTGTGCTAATGATATGCAAAACCCCAAGCTTGGGGATGCTAATTTTGCTATATCCACTACTTGTTGCAATGATCATGATTGGGGTGATAATGATTCTTATGATCTTGAAAATTTATTTAAGCCTCATGATGAATATGATATTGATAATAATGTTTGCAATAATATTGAAAGTGGGTTTGGAGAGGTCATGACTTTAGTTGATGTTAATCCCACTATCTTGGAAGATTATAGAACTTTTATGCATGTAGATCATGAAGAGAAAATTTTATATGATAGATATATTGTTGAATTTGAGTATGATCCTAGATATAATTATTATGAGAGAGGAAAATATGGTTGTGGAAATTTTCATGTTACTAAATTACCTCTTGTTATGTTGAGATTTTCTATGTTTTATCCCTCTCCTTTGCATATGCTAGATACTTGTTGTCTTGACGATTTGTTTGCCTATAAAATTCCTATGCATAGGAAGTATGTTAGACTTAATTATGTTTGCCACATGTTTTAATATGCTCTCTTTGTGTTTCAATTATTATCTTTCATGTGAGCATCAATGAAATCTCAATGCCTAGCTAGGGGCATAAAACTATAGCACTTGTTGGGAGGCAACCCAATGAATAAATTTTATTTTTGCTTTTTTGCTTCCTATTCTTGAGTATTAGAACAATTATGCTACTGTTATGATTGTGTTTTTTGTGTTTTAATTAGTGGTTGTGCCAAGTAAAGCCTTTAGGATATTCTTGGGCAATAGTTGTTTGATCTTGCTGCAAAAAAGAAACTTTTACGCTCACGAAAATTATTTCCTCTTTTTACAAGAGAGCGATAAAATACCCATTCCAATTGTCATAGATCAACAAAAAAAATTCTCAGGTAATCCTATTTTTTCAGAATTTTTTGAGTTAAAAAAGTATTCGAAATAGTTAGATTGCTACAGACTGTTCTGTTTTGACATATTCTGTTTTCTTTGTGTTGTGTGCTTATTTTGATGGCTCTATGGTATTCTTCGATGAGTTTTTGCCATAGAAAAGTTGGAATACAGTAGATATAATACAAGAACAAAATATGAATTGGTTTGATTCATCACTTATAGTAGTGATTTATTATTCTTATACTAATGGATCTCACGAAGGCTTTGTTGAGTTTTGCGTGATTGAAGTTTTCAAGTTTTGGGTTATCTTACGATGGATGAAGGAAGGATGTAAGAGCCTAAGATTGGGGATGCCCCGGAATCCCAATCTATTATCTAATAATGATCAACCAACTAAGATTGGGGATGCCCCCGAGTGGCATCCCCACTTTCTTCCAACAACTATCGGTATTTTACTCGAGACTATATTTTTATTCGTCACATGATATGTGTTTTGCTTGGAGTGTCTTGTATGATATGTGTCTTTGCTTGTTTTATTTTGTATTTTAAGTCATCAATCCTTGCTGGACACACCTATTTGAGAGACCCAAAATTATGTCATGACTTGTTAGAATTTCTCTCTATGCTTCACTTAATTTTTTTATGAGCAGTGGACTTGCTCTAGTGATTCACTTATATATTTTTGAGCACGGTGTGCTTTGTTATTTTTGAAGAAATGATCTCTTCATTCACTTAGATTCATTTGAGAGTTAGTAAAATTTTCAACAAATTCTCTCTTGCTTCACTTAAATTATTTTGAGAGAAAGAAAATTTGTTATACTCATGATCTTCACTTATATTTGTTTGATCTTATGAAAAGAAACACATGAAAATTAGTCCCAAAGTGATAGATATCCAAGAAGGATAAGAAAAAATGTGGCATGAAGATCATTGGACAAAATAAGCTTGATTCTTAGTAATAGTTTTGAGATATGATGATGTGATATGTGAGTCATCTTAATGAGTAATTATTTTCTAGTAGGAATATTGGTGTTAAGGTTTGTGATTCCCTATGCATGCACGAGAGTTAATAATCATGCAATGAAAATTATATCCTAGTTGTGGTGCATTATTCGGTGTTAATTGTGCTTAATGCTTACTTATGAGATTATTCGTTTCTTGGTTGGTCACTTCCCAATCTTTTGCTAGCCTTTATTTTGCACTAAGTATGACCTCTACTTGTGCATCCAAAATCATTTAAACCACTTTTGCCACATGGGTCCACTATATGTACCTATATACGGTATTCTTTTGCTGTTCTAAGCAAATTTTCATGTGTCGTCTCTAATTTTCAAAATAAACCTCTCTTTTGTGTGTTTGTTTCGCTCACGGAGCGGTGAGGGGTGGATAATATTTTCCATGCTAGATGTGTTATTCTCAAGATGAGTGTTTATTCACTTGTCATTGCACGAGAGTAAGGCAAAGGTATTAGGGATGCCCAGTCCTGAAATGCAAAAACAAATGAATTTACTTGATGTTGTCAAATAATAAATTCCTTGGAAAGTGTTGGTATGGAGGGCACCCGTGGATACGGTTAGCCATGGAAAGTGAAAGTTATGATCGAAAAAGGAATAAACTTTATTTTCTGTTTGGGAGCCGCCTATGATATATCTATGCATGGAAAGTATTGGGAACTCTAAGTCGTTTTCGTTGGTGGGATTGATACACCTCCCAAAATGTTTTATCTCAAATTTTTCGCTTTGAGCTCTGGCGCCTCTACAAATCCGCACTTCCCTCTGCGAAGGGCCTTTCTTTTACTTTATGCAATTTTTATTTTGAGTCTCCATCTTCTCTTATAAAACCACCAACTAGGAGGCAATATGATCAAGCTTAAGTATTGGGTGTAGTTAATATTCAAGTGTGTTTCATGAATGGATCAATGTTTGAGCATGATGGGCTAGGGATAACATATTTTAGCGTTGATATTTTGAAAGACATGGTTGCTTGTTGATATGCTTGAGTATCTAAATTATTATGTCAACTATTGCTTTGAATCACATAAAAGTCCAAATGTCCATGCTATAAAGAAAAGAATATGATATGACATGATGAACAACACTCCACATCAAAAATTCTGTTTTTATCACTTACCTACCCGAGGACGAGTAGGAGTTAAGCTTGGGGATGATGATACGCCTCCAACGTATCTATAATTTTTGATTGTTCCATCCTGTTTTATTATCAATCTTGGATGTTTTATAATCATTTTATAGTCATTTTATATCACTTTTTGGTACTAACCTACTAACATAGTGCCAAGTGCAATTTGCTGTTTTTTTCCATGACTTTTACATCATAGAAAATCAATATCAAACGGAGTCCAAATGCCACGAAACTGTACGGAGATTTTTTATTAACTAGAAGGAACATGTTGGGCCCTGGTTGCACCTGGGGGAGTCCTGAGGAGGGGACAACCCACCAGGGCGCGCCAGGAGGCCGATGCGCGCCCTGGTGGGTTGTGCCCACCTCGGGTTCCCCCGGACTGCTTCTTTGCTTTATAAATACCCCAATATTCCCAAAACCCTAGGGGAGTCGATGAAATATTCATCCAGCCGCCGCAGAATCCAGAACCACCAGATCCAATCTAGACACCATCACGGAAGGGTTCACCACTTCCATTGGTGCCTCTCCGATCATGTGTGTGTAGTTCTTTGTAGACCTTCGGGTCCATACTTAGTAGCTATATGGATTCATCTCTCTCTTGATTCTCAATAAAATGGTATCTTGGAGATCCATATGATGTAACTCTTTTGCGGTGTGTTTGTTGGGATCGATGAAGTTTGAGTTTATGATCAGATCTGTCTTTTTATATCCATGAAAGTATTTGAGTTTCTTTGATCTCTTTTATGCATGATCTCTTATAGCCTCGTATTTCTTCTCCGATATTTGGGTTTTTTCTGGCAAAATTGATCTATTTATCTTGCAATGGGAAGAGGTGCCCGGCAGTGGGTTTGATCTCACGGTGCTTGATCCCAGTGACAGAAAGGGAACCGAGACGTATGTATCATTGCTACTAAGGATAAAAAGATGCATGGGAACTATATCTACCACCATAGATAAACGTATCTTGTCTACATCATGTCATCGTTCTTATTGCATTACTCCGTATTTCCATGAACTTAATACACTAGATGCATGTTGGATGGCGGTCGATGTGTGGAGTAATAGTAGTAGATGTAGGCAGGAGTCGGTCTACTAATCTTGGACGTGATGCCTATGTAATGATCATTGCCTGGATATCGTCATAATTATTTGAGGTTCTATCAATTGCCCAACAGTAATTTGTTTACCCACCATTTTCTATTTTTCTCGAGAGAAGCCACCAGGGAAAACTATGACCCCTGGTCTTCTTTCTCATATATTTGCCTTTGCGATCTACCTTTTTATTTACTTTTATTTTCAGATCTATTAAACCCAAAAAATACAAAAATACCTTGCTGCACTTTATTTTATTTGCAATCTATTATTTCAATCTATCACAAATTTATCTCCCGTCCACGCACCGTTTCTGGCGCCGTTACCCGAAAGGGATTGACAACCCCTTTAACACATCGGGTTGCGAGGTGTTGTTATTTGTGTGCATGGGCTGTTTACATTGTGTTGCTTGGTTCTCCTACTGGTTCGATAACCTTTGTTTCATATCTGAGGAAAATACCTACCACCGTTGTGCTGCATCATCCCTTCCTCTTTGGGTAAAAACCGATGTAGCTTCAAGTGACATCAACCACATACATCGGTATAAATTATTTCCAATAAGTCATTGGCTCGCTTCATTGTTCCGAAGAACGGAGTTTTAGACATCTTGCCCATGAGGCATGGTTCGCAAGTATCAAATGATTCATAATCAAGTGATTCCAAATGCCCATCTGCATGGAGTTTCTTCATGCGCTTTACACCAATATGACCTAAACGGCAATGCCACAAATATGTTGTACTATCATTATCAAATTTGCATCTTTTGGCATCAATATTATGAATATGTGTATCACTACGATCGAGATTCAATAAACCATTTACATTGGGTGTATGACCATAGAAGGTTTTATTCATGTAAACAGAACAACAATTATTCTCTAACTTAAATGAATAACCGTATTACATTAAACATGATCCAATCATATTCATGCTCAACGCAAACACCAAATAACATTTATTTAGGTTCAACACTAATCCCGAAGGTAGAGAGAGTGTGCGATGGTGATCTTATCAGTCAGCCTTGGAATCACTTCCAAAACACATCGTCACCTCGCCCTTAACTAGTCTCTGCTCATTCTGTAACTCCCATTTCGAGTTACTAATCTTAGCAACTGAACCGGTATCAAATACCCCGGGGTTAGTATGAACACTAGTAAAATAGACATCAATAACATGTATATCAAACATACCTTTGTTCACTTTGCCATCCTTCTTATCCGCCACGTATTTGGGGTAGTTCCACTTCCAGTGACCATTCCCTTTGTAGTAGAAGCACTCAGTTCCAGGTTTAGGTCTAGTTTTGCGCTTCTTCACGGGAGTGGCAACTTGCTTGTCTTTCTTCTTGAAGTTCCCTTTCTTTTCCTTTGCCCTTTTTCTTGAAACTAGTGGTTTTGTCAACCATCAACACTTGATGCTTTTTTCTTGATTTCTACCTTCGCCGGTTTCAGCATCGCGAAGAGCTGGGGAATGGTTTTCGTCATGCCTTGCATATTATAGTTCATCAAGAAGTTCTAGTAGCTTGGTGATAGTGACAAGAGAACTCTGCCAATCACTATCTCATCTGGAAGATTAACTCCCACTTGATTCAAGTGATTGTACTACCCAGACATTCTGAGTACATGCAGACTGGCTGAGCCATTCTCCTCCATCTTGTGGGCAAAGTACATGTCAGAGGTCTCATACCTCTCAACATGGGCATGAGTCCGAAATACCAATTTCAACTCTTGGAACATCTTATCTGCTCTGTGGCGTTCAAAACAATTTGAAGTCCCGGTTCTAAGCCGTAAAGCATGGTGCACTAAACTATCAAGTAGTCATCATATTGAGCTTGTCAAACGTCCATAACGTCTGCATATGCTCCTGCAATAGGTCTATCACTTAGCGAGGCATTAAGGACATAATTTTTTTGTGTAGCAACGAAGATAATCCTCGGATCATGGACCCAGTCCACATAATTGCTACTATCATATTTCAACATAGTTTTCTCTAGGAGCATATCAAAAACATAGGGGAGCTACAACGTGAGCTATTGATCTACAACATAGATATGCAAATACTATCAGGACTAAGTTCATGATAAATTAAGTTCAATTAATCAAATTACTTAAGAACTCCCACATAGATAGACATCCCTCGAGTCATCTAAATGATTACATGATCCAAATTAACTAAACCATGTCTGGTCATCACGTGAGATGGATTAGTCTTCAATGGAGAACATCTCCTTGTTGATCATATCTACTATATTATTCACGTTCGACCTTTCGGTCTCCAGTGTTCCAAGGCCAAGTCTATACATGCTAGGCTCGTCAAATTTAACCCGAGTATTCCGCTTGTGCAAAACTGTCTTGCACCCGTTGTATGTGAACATAGAGCCTATCACACCCGATCATCATGTGGTGTCTCGGCACGAAGAACTGTCGCAACGGTGCATACACAGGGAGAACACTTATACCTTGAAATTTTAGTTAAGGGATCATCTTATAATGCTACCGCCATACTAAGCAAAATAAGATGCATAAAAGATAAACATCATATGCAATCAAAATACCTGACATGATATGGCCATCATCATCTTGTGCTTTTGATCTCCATCTCCAAAGAACCGTCATGATCTCCATCGTCACCGGCTTGACACCTTGATATCCATTGTAGCATCGTGGTCGTCTCGCCAACTATTGCTTCTACAACTATCACTAACGCATAGTGATAAAGTAAATCAATTACATGGCATTTGCATTTCATACAATAAAGCGACAACCATAAGGCTCCCGCCAGTTGCCGATAACTTCTACAAAACATGATCATCTCATAAAATAACATATATCACATCATGTATTAACCATATCACATCACAACATGCCCTGCAAAAACAAGTTTGACGTCCTCTACTTTGTTGTTGCAAGTTTTACATGGCTGCTACGGGCTTCTAGCAAGAACCGTTCTTACGTACGCATCAAAACCACAACGGTGATTTATCAAGTTTGTTGTTTTAACCTTCAACAAGGACCGTCCGCAGTCAAATTTGATTCAACTAAAGTTGGAGAAACAGACAGCCGCCAACCAACTTTATGCAAAACTAGTTGCATGTCTGTCGGTGGAACCGGTCTCATGAACGTGGTCATGTAAGGTTGGTCTGGGTCGCTTCAGCCAATAATACCGCCAAATCAAAATAAGACATTGGTGGTAAGCAGTATGACGATCACCGCCCACAACTCTTTTTGTTCTACTCGTGCATATCATCCACACATAGACCTGGCTCGGATGCCACTATTGGGGAACGTAGCATGCAATTTCAAAAAAATTCCTACGCTCACGCAAGATCTATCTAGGAGATTCATAGCAAAGATAGGGGGAGAGTGTGTCCATGTACCCTCGTATACCGAAAGCGGAAGCGTTTGACAACACGGTTGATGTAGTCGAACTTCTTCTCCTTCCGACCGATCAAGCACCAAACGTACGACACCTCCGAGTTCTGCACATGTTCAGGTCGATGACGTCCCTCGAACTCTTGATCCAGCAAAAGTGTCGAGGAAGAGTTCCGTCAGCGCAATGGCGTGGTGACGCTGATGGTGAAGTGATTCGCGCAGGGCTTCGCCTAAGCACTACGAAGACATGACCGGAGGCGCAAACTGTGGAGGGGGGCACCGCACTTGGCTAACAATTATTGGTCTGTGTTCTAGCGGTGCCTCCCCCTCCCCCTCATATATATATATATATATATATATATATATATATATATATATATATATATATATATATATATATATATATATATATATATATATATATATATATATATATATAGGTTGGAGGGGAGGAGAGGCAGCCAAGGGGGCACCCCAAGTAGGAGGAATCCTACTTGGGGTCCTCCCAATCCGGCCTCCCCTCTTTCCTATTCCTATTTGGAGTAGGGAGGGAAGAGGGGGAAGGGGGAATCCTATTCCCTTTTTCCTTTCCTCCTTCTCCTTTTCTACTCCAATTTGGCCAGCCCATATGGGGGGTGCACCAGCCCCTTTGTGGATGGCGTGTTTCCCCTCTTGGCCCATAAGGCCCATATCTTTTGCCGGGGGTGCCCGGAACCCCTTTCAATGGCCCGATAAGTACCCGGTGCATCCCGAAACACTTCCGGTGTCCTAATACCATCGTTCTATATATCAATCTTTACCTCTCGGCCATTTCGAGACTCCTCATCATGTCCGTGATCTCATCCGGGACTCCGAACAACATTCAGTCACCAAATCACATAACTCATATAATTCAAAATCGTCATCAGACGTTAAGCGTGCGGAACCTACGGGTTTGAGAATTATGTAGACATGACCGACACACCTCTCCAGTCAATAACCAATAGTGGAACCTGGACGCTCATATTGGTTCCTATGTATTCTACAAGATCTTTATCGGTCGAACTATTATGACAACATACGTTATTCCCTTTGTCATCGGTATGTTACTTGCCCGAGATTCGATCGTCGGTATCTTCATACCTAGTTCAATCTCGTTACTTTAAATTCTCTTTACTCATTCCATAATACATCATCCCGCAACTAACTCATTAGTCACAATAGTCGTCAACCCGTGCATTCGCACGAGCCGGTTATGTATTATTCTCTTTCAATCTATATTATGAACAACTTTGGTTTTATGATATTAACCACTATACTTGATATGTTAGTGAAGCATATAAGTTTAGAAACATAGAGATTTACAAGTGGAGGTATGCATAAAGTTATATGAAATTAGAATATAAAGCCACCAAAGTAATATGTTTCTATAACATAATATCACATTATATTGCTGAAAGTTCACCACATGAAGAGAAAATCATGCATGAAAAATAATATCATGATAATATGTTTGCCGGTCTCACTTGGGAAGGATGTAGAGCCGCCTTATACACTGCTTATTTCCTCCCGCATAGGGTGTGAATTTTTTACATGTAACTATTTAAAATATATTTAAACAACCCATCTTTTAGATAGTTGATCAATATGACTTCCATTTGCCTAAATATTTTTCATGTATGCTTATTTTATATCGAATGACATATGGTAATGGAATTATAAAACACAGGCAATAGAATAGTAGAATCTTTATGTGACATTTGATAGTCAATGGATGACAGATATAAAACGTGCATGTAAACTCCTCTAACTACGACCCATATAGTACTATACAGAACAATATTCAAAATATGGTCGGATGATAATCTTATAACCGTATATTTTCTTTGTGCATGTTTAGATATTGAATATCAAAATATCAAAGTAAAATACTTAAACTTAAAAGGTGGCATTTTCTCATCCCCATAGAAAATAATTAGCCTTTTTGTCGAACTTCTTCGAAGAATTTATGGAATTCTTAACTTTAATGCATGGGCTAGTTAATTAATTTTGCATTTGATCCTATATTATTAACATAGAACCGTGTGTTTTGTACAATTATATTTGAAAGAACCATCTTTTCATACCAAATTTATTTGAAATAATTGAGTAATGATAATAGTTGGTAAATAGTTGAGTAATGAAAATAGTTGGTAAATCATTCAAAATAATTGAGTAATGAAAATAGTTGGTAAATAAAAAGCATACCTCTTTCAAGTTATTTAAGAAACTATGTAATGATTCAACAAATAAGTTGTAATTAGATAGAAGGCACAACTTAGTGTATTTGGAATTTGAAGAGTGTCACAACTTCAAGAAAGCCTTTTGTTGAATCATAGAAAATCCTATGCATAAAACTATTTATTTTAGTCGAACAAAATATTCAAATATGTGTAAAATTGAAATCTCGATCGTAGATAGTGCAGATGTTGTTCACCAGAGACAATAGTACTATGTGAAAATTTTACTTTCAAGTTCAGTTACAGACTACATGTCAATGTTGCATTGTTATTAAGAAATGTGCCCGGACGAGTGCTCTATTTTTCCTTATGTATAAATTTCTCTTGGTTGCTTTGTTACAGGGGACAACCTTTATGAGGGCTCGCTCATTTCCATCATTAATTTTGCAGCAGTCCAGTTAAAATTAAAACTTTGAATTAGGGATGGCGGAGCTAACACAGTGGCGCAGCGCTGACCCCAATGGAACTTAGAAATCTCTAGCATAGAGCTGAGCCATAAAAATAATTAGAGCTTCATCCATGTTGGTCTTATATAACGACTTATAGTCATAGGCACCAATTTAATATAGACCAATTCCAATCAGAGAAATTGTTCTATTCTTCATCTAGAAAAGAGGAAAAAAAGAAAACTTACTAAAACACAGAATAATAATTTCCCTACTACATTAAATACAAAAACATACCTCATCATGCATAGATCCTCACAACGTTCTATATTCGTCCTTGGCCATGACGTACTGCACCCATGCAAGTAAAAATTTGTGTACGCCATCCCACATATATGGTCAAAGTGGATGATAGAAATTAAGGAGACAATCGAAAACGTGGGTTAGTAGCAGGCATGGTGCACATAAAAATTAGAAATCTAGCACACAAATTAAAATTAAAGTTTTGAATACAGCAACGGCGGAGCTGATATAGTGGCATTAGGGTCAGCTGACCCCAATGGAACATTGAAATGTAGCATAGAGCTGAGCCATAAAAACAATTCTTGCTTCGTCCATGTTGCTGGTAGTCATAGACGCCCATTTAATATAGACCAGTTCTACTCAGAGAAATTGCTCTACTCTTCATCTAGTACAGAGACAAAGCAAACTTAGTAAAAAAACAGAATAATAATTCCCCCACTAACATTAAATACAAAAACTAATCCCGTCAGGCATCGGAACTCACCATGCTGTATATTCAACCCTGCCATGACGTACTGCAATTGTGCAGGTAACAACTTTTTGTGTGCCATGACAAATATATGCTGAAAGTGGAGGATAGAAATTGCGGAGACACCGGAAAACATGGATTAGTAGCCATCATGGTTATTAGGAGAGCGAATAAGAAAAACAAATACGTATGTATTGAATGAATGACCAAAACAAAGCCACAATATAGGCAAATGCATCCCCATATGCTTAGCATCATCTATGTAAAGCTGCTATATATGTGTCTTTAAGTACCTACAGTTAGACACATGGAACTCAAGTCCTCATCCATGTACGCGGCAAATCTGCATGTATGGATTGATCCACATTGGTGACTATATTTGAAGTCCAAACTTAGTGACCTGCTGTCTTGTTGTCGGAAAAACTATGCATACTGGAAAGACAAATTCATTAACAAATCTAAAAGCATCATACTTCATACATATCTACATGGAGTTCTGTACATCATGCTTGGAGACGTGAGATAAATCCATGCACCAAGGATGAGATTGAGACACAATTAGTCAAATTATTACCCATGAACTGCCTGCCGCTCTTAGCCAGTCCACCACTTAGACAGCCTGCCGGAATTAGTCAGATTATACCTGTATGACCAGTTCGCCGAGTACGACTACGATTCTTCCGAAGTTTACGTACAGGACGAAGGTGGCCTCCTTGCCATGGCGCAACTGCAGGCACTCCTCGACCTCCTGCTGTACTCGTCGAGCAAGGAGCGTTGCCCTGGCCTCCACAGCATCCTTGCCTTCCAGTAGGTCGCCGAAGCTGTTGAGGATCATGCCAAAGTGTCACCGATCGCTCTATTTCCTTGACGTCGTATCTCACCAGGAACTCGTCGGCTCATGCACATAGAAATAGGAGAAGAGGAAAGGATGAGAGGAGCAAGGGCAGCCTCCTAGAAGCAATCATCTTCACGTGAACGGGATGGAGAAAAAAACGACTTGAGGACAATATATCTCGTATGCAACACAATCTGTTATGTATATCTACGGAAGTAGGTTGGTCCACCTGAATCAATCTGTTATTTTTTTGAACGCAATCAATCGGTTACCCATAACAACTTGAATATAAACGTTGAAGATACTAACGTAAAAAATAAAATGTAACCCGTTTCTTTTTTACAATTTCCAAGAAAAAAATGTTATTTCTCTGTAACACGTTTCTTTTTGACAATTTCCAAGAAAAAAAATGTTATTTCTCAACGTACAGGTATAGAGGTTGGGCCTCATATGTCAGGTTCTTTCTGAACGGTTATGTGCAAGGTTGTCATCGCTATATCTTTTTTTTTCTTGAGAGCAATAGATAAATAGATAGATTAGATCTACACCGTTATAAATTGGTCCCGTCAGATTAACGGTTCCTAATTACTGATTAACTCTTTTTTTCTCAAGAGCAATAGATAAATAGATAGATTAGATCTACACCGTTATAAATTGGTCCTGTCAGATTAACGGTTCCTAATTACTGATTAACGTGAGAATTTCTGGGAAGTCAAGAATTAGTATAGGTATAGGTAGATTGCTTGCAAGGATTATTATGATGTGCATTACCAAGAGGGCCCAGAGATACCTGTCTGATACTCGGAGTGACAAATCCTAATCTCGATCTATACCAACCCAATAAACACCTTCGGAGATACCTATAGAGCATCTTTATAATAACCCAGTTACATTGTGACGTTTGATAGCACACAAGGTATTCCTCCGCTATCCGAGAGTTGCATAATCTCCTAGTCGAATGAATATGTATTTGAAATGAAGAAAGCAATAGCAATAAAACTGAACGATCAATTAATATGCAAAGCTAACGGATGGTTCTTGTCCATCACATCATTCTCCTAATGATGTGATCCTGTTCTTCAAATGACAAGACATGTCTATGGTTAGGAAACTTAACCATCTTTGATTAGCGAGCTAGTCTAGTAGAGGCTTACTAGGGACACTGTGTTTTGTATATGTATCCACACATGTATCAAGTTTCTAGTTAATACAATTCTAGCATGAATAATAAACATTTATCATGATATAAGGAAATATAAATAACAACTTTATTATTGCCTCTATGGCATATTTCCTTCAGTCTTCCACTTGCACTAGAGTCAATAATCTAGTTCACATCGCCATGTGATTTAACACCAATAGTTCACATCTTTATGTGATTAACACTCATAGTTCACATCGCCATGTGACCAACACCGAAAGGGTTTACTAGAGTCAATAATCTAGTTCACACCGCTGTGTGATTATCACCCAAAGAGTACTATGGTGTGATCATGTTTTGCTTGTGAGAGAAGTTTAGTCAACGGGTCTGCCACATTCACATCCATATGTATTTTACAAATTTCTATGTCTACAATGCTCTACATGGAGCTACTCTAGCTAATTTATCCCACTTTCAATACATATCCAGATTGACACTCGGAGTCATCTGGATCGGTGTAAAAGCTTGCATCGACGTAACTCTTTACGACGAACTCTTTATCACCTCCATAACCGATAAATATTTCTTTAGTTCTCTAAGGATAATTTTGACCCCTATCTAGTGATCTACTCTTGGATCACTATTGATACCTCCCTACTAGACTTATGGCAAGGCACATAATAGGTTTGGTACACAGCATGGCATACTTTATAGAACCTATGACTGAAGCATAGAGAATGACTTTCATTCTCTCTATATATTTAGTCGTGGTCAGGTTTTGAGTCTTACTCAACCTCACACCTTGTAACATAGGTAAGAACCCTTTCTTAGACTGATCCATTTTGAACTCCTTCAAAATCTTGTCAAGGGATGTGCTTTGTGAAAGTCCTATCAAGCGTCTTGATCTATCTCTATAGATCTTGATGCCCAATATATAAGCAGCTTTATCGAGGTCTTTCATTGAAATTTTCTTATTCAAGTATCCTTTTATGCTATCCAGCAATTCTATATCCTTCCCGATCAACAATATGTCATCCACATATAATATCAGTAATACTACAGAGCTCCCACTCACTTTCTTGTGAATACAAGTTGATGTCGCTTGAAGCTACGTTGGTATTTCCCCAAAGAGGAAGGGATGATGCAGCACAGCGGCGGTAGGTATTTCCCTCAGATATGAAACCAAGGTTATCGAACCAGTAGGAGAACCAAGCAACACAACGTAAACAACACCTACACACAAATAACAAATACTTGCAACCCGATGTGTTAAAGGGGTTGTCAATCCCTTTCGGGTAATGGTGCCACAAATTGGTGAGTGGACGGGAGAAAGTTGTAATAGATTGAATAAATAGATCGCAAATAAAATAAAGTGCAGCAAAGTATTTTTAGGTTTTTGGTTTAGTAGATCTGAAAATAAACGCAAAGGAAAATAGATCGAAAAGGCAAATAATATGAGAAAGAGACCCGGGGCCGTAGGTTTCACTAGTGACTTCTCTCGAGAAAAATAGAAAACAGTGGGTGAACAAATTACTATTGGGAAATTGATAGAAATTCAAATACTCATGACGATATCCACGCAATGATCATTACATAGGCATCACGTCCAAGATTAGTAGACCGACTCCTGCCTGCATCTACTACTATTACTCCACACAGCGACCGCTATCCATCATGCATATAGTGTATTAAGTTCATGGAGAAATGGATTAATGCAATAAGAATGATGACATGATGTACAAAAGATCTATCTATGTAGAGATAGACCCCGTCGTTTTATCCTTAGTAGCAACGATACATACGTGTCGGTTCCCCTTCTGTCACTGGGATCAAGCACCATAAGATTGAACCCACTACAAACCACCTCTTCCCATTGCAAGATAAATCGATCAAGTTGGCCAAACAAAACCCAAATATCGGAGAAGAAATACGAGGCTATAAGCAATCATGCATAAAAGAGATCAAAGAAACTCAAATTCTTTCATGGATATAAACAGATAGATATGATCATAAACTCAAAGTTCATCGATCCCAACAAACACACCGCAAAAGAGTTACATCATATGGATCTCCAAGAGACAATTGTATTGAGAATCAAGAGAGAGAGAGAGAGGAAGTCATCTAGCTACTAACTACGGACCCGAAGGTCTACAAAGAACTACTCACGCATCATCAGAGAGGCACCAATGGAGGTGGTGAACCCAATCCGAGATGGTGTCTAGATTGGATCTGGTGGTTCTGGACTCTGCGGTGGCTGGATGAATATTTTGTCTTCTCCCCTAGGGTTTTGGGAATATTGGGGTATTTATAGAGCAAAGAGGCGGTCCGGGGGGCACCCGAGGTGGGAACAACCCACCAGGGCGCGCCTGGGCCTCCTGGATGATGACCCACAAGTATAGGGAATCTATCGTAGTCCTTTCGATAAGTAAGAGTGTCAAACCCAACGAGGACGAGAAGGAAATGATAAGCGGTTTTCAGCAAGGTATTCTCTGCAAGTACTGAAATAAGTGGTAACAGATAGTTTTGTGATAGGATAATTTGTAACGAGCAACAAGTAACAAAAGTAAATAAAGTGCAGCAAGGTGGCCCAATCCTTTTTGTAGCAAAGGACAAGCCTAGACAAACTCTTATATAGATAAAAGCGCTCCCGAGGACACATGGGAATATCGTCAAGCTAGTTTTCATCACGTTCATATGATTCGTGTTCGGTACTTTGATAATTTGATATGTGGGTGGACCGGTGCTTGGGTACTGTCCTTACTTGGACAAGCATCCCACTTATGATTAACCTATATTGCAAGCATCTGCAACAACAACAAAAGTATTAAGGTAAACCTAACCATAGCATGAAACATATGGAATGTTGCCTAACATGTCATATCATATTCTTTTCTTATAGCATGGGCATTTGGACTTTTATATTGTTTAAAGCAATAGTCTAGTTTTGACATGATAATTTAAATACTCAAGCATAACAACAAGCAACCATGTCTTTCAAAATATCAATGCTAAAATAAGTTATCCCTAGCCCATCATGCTCAATCATTGATCAATTCATGAAACTCACTCGCATATTAGCTACACCCAATACTCAAGTACGATCATATTGCCTCCTAGTTGGTGCTTTTATAAGAGAAGATGGGGACTCAAATTCAAAATAAAAATTGCATAAAGTAAATGAAAGGCCCTTCATGGAGGGAAGTAGGGATTTGTAGAGGTGCCAGAGCTCAAAGCGAAAAACTTAGAGATAAAACATTTTGGGATTGTATCCATCCCACCAATGAAAACGACTTAGAGTTACCAACACTTTCCATGCTTAGATATATCATAGGCGGTTCCCACACAAAAAGTAAAGTTTATTCCTTTTCCACCATACTTTCACTTTCCATGGCTAGCCATATCCACGGTTGCCCTCCATACCAACACTTTCCAAGGAATTTATTATTTGACAACATAAAGTAAATTCATTTTTTCATTTCGGTACTGGGCATCCCTAATAACTTTGCCTTACTCTCATGCAAAGACAAGTGAATAAACACTCATCGTGAGAATAACACATCTAGCTTGGGAAATATTAGCCACCCCTCACTGCTCCACGAGCGAAACAAACACACAAAAGAGAGGTTTATGCAAAACTAGTTGCATGTCTGTCGGTGGAACCGGTCTCATGAACGTGGTCATGTAAGGTTGGTCCGGCTGCTTCATCCAACTATACCGCCGAATCAAAATAAGACATTGGTGGTAAGCAGTATTACGATCACCACCCACAACTCTTTGTGTTCTACTCGTGCATATCATCTATGCACAGACCTGGCTCGGATGCCACTGTTGGGGAACGTAGCATGCAACTTCAAAAAATTCCTACGCTCACGCAAGATCTATCTAGGAGATGCATAAACTACTGCAGGATGGTCCAAACGCCACAGTCGAATCAGAGACCCTTCGATGAACTGTGTGCGATGCCATAATCGCAAACGATGGTGTAAAAAACCGTCAAAAAGGTGCAAAATGTTTGCGATGAAAGATGCATCAAACACGGTTCAGAATTTAGTTGTGTGAGCGATGCAGGGCATACGGTTCAGCTCAATGAATTGTTTGTGATGAGTAGGCACAAAAGAAACGAGTAGCTAGATGAAGGCGTGTGTGATATACAGCATACGGTTCACTGGGATGAACTGTGTGTGATTAGGCAACACAATGGAAACGGTTCAACTGAACAAGATGTGTGTGATATGCGGTAAACAGGACCGTAATCTGAAATGTGTGTGAAGACCAATAATAACACAGACGATTGCTGCTAATAAGCTGTGTGAATTGCTCTGTCAACAGTAGAATAACATGTATATAGATCATTCGCACACACCTCAATAAACAATTGCATGCATTCTAAAGTAGGAGAAATGATTGTCTAGTCATCTACTTCTTGTGATGCTCCCACCACTGCTATGTGGCTCGATCTCTCGTCTGGGTCAGGAAGAAGACAGTTCCTCGTGTCAACTATCCACCTGTACATCTCGTAGCTTGTGTACGCGTCCATGGCCGCGTACTTGACATGTTTTTCATCCAGTCTCTTATGCCACACACTATGCCAGGCGTTCTTGTCCTTATTGCTCTCTTGCTTCATCTTCGCGTAGTAGGGGTCGATGATGGCCAAGGTGAGGTCAACTAGGGAGTTCAATTTGCTTTTGTCGGTGCCCCAGACCTTGTAGTGGTGCTGGATGTTGACAAGAATCGGGCATTTCAAGTCCGAAACCTTGAGCACTTTTAGATCATTGGTGGTGTCCACCATAGCAAAACTGTAGTCGGAGCTCTTGATAAACCTGGAGAAACACTCGCAATGCCTTGTGGCAAGGTGGAAGTGGTAGACGAGGACGTCATGTCGCATGCACAACTGGGCGACGGCAACCTTCTGATCGTGCCCGACACGACGGATGGTGTACTCGAGGTCGAAGCCGAGCACTAGGTACTTGTCCTCGGCAAGGAACTGCTCCATAGTTTGGATGGAGCTCTCCACCGAGACCGGATCGTTCATGTACGCCACCGAGAGGGCTTTCCCCCTCACGTGGGTGTCCACTACGTGATGTGTGGTGAACTGCCCACCGTTGTCGTCGTTGGCCGCTGGGAGCGCTGAAAGTGCAACTATCCCTGGGTGGTTTTGGTAATTCCTAACAACATATAGCTCATTGAGCTAACATTATTCCAAGATTAATATTTTAGGAAAAGCTTAATGCATGGCATGGCATGGATGAGGAAAGTGGATCCCTCAAAATTCTAAGGACAAAAAGTTTGGCTCAAGCTTCAAGATCAAGACTCTACATTTTATATTTTAGTGATCCAAGATCACACTGAGTCTATAGGAAAAGCCAATACTATCAAGGAGGGATGAGGTGTTGCTTAATGGCTTGCTTGCTCAAATTGCTTAGTGATATGCTCCAAAATCCTCAACTACCTTCCCACATCCACATATGACCTAAACCAAAAGTCAAACTTGGCCCCACCGATTCTATCTATCCGGCGCCACCGAGTTTCAAATGTCATAGCCACTGCCACAAACCCTAGGCAAATCGGTCTCACCGATAGGGATCTCGGTCTCACCGAGATGGGATTGTAATATCTCTATTTCCCTTCGTAATGTTTCAGTTTTACCGAGATGAGCGATCGGTCCCACCGAGATTGCAATGTAAACTCTCTGTTTCCCTTTTGTAACATTTCGGTCTCACCGAGATGAGCGAATCAGTCCCACCGAGTTTACCTGACCAACTCTCTGGTTAGCTTATTACCAAAATCGGTCCCACTGAGTTTGTGTAATCGGTCACACCGAGATTACGTTATGCCCTAACCCTAACCATATCGATCCTACCGAGTTGCATCTCAGTCCCACCGAAAATCCTAACGGTCACTAGGTTTGCTGAATCGGTCCGATCGAGTTTAACCATTCGGTCCCACCGAGTTTGGCAAATTGTGTGTAACGGTTAGAATCTGTGTGGAGGCTATATATACCCCTCCACCCACTCTTCATTCATGGAGAGAGCCATCAGAAAATACCTACACTTCCAATACACATTTTATGAGAGAGAACCACTACACTCGTGTTGAGGTCAAGATATTCCATTCCAACCATATGAATCTTGATCTCTAGCCTTCCCCAAGTTGCTTTCCACTCAAATCTTCTTTCCACCAAATCCAAATCCTGTGAGAGAGAGTTGAGTGTTGGGGAGACTATCATTTGAAGCACAAGAGCAAGGAGTTCATCATCAACACACCATTTGTTACTTCTTGGAGAGTGGTGTCTCCTAGATTGGCTAGGTGTCACTTGGGAGCCTCCGACAAGATTGTGGAGTTGAACCAAGGAGTTTGTAAGGGCAAGGAGATCACCTACTTCGTGAAGATCTACCGCTAGTGAGGCAAGTCCTTCATGGGCAACGGCCATGATGGAATAGACAAGGTTGCTTCTTCGTGGACCCTTCGTGGGTGGAGCCCTCCGTGGACTCGCGCAACCGTTACCCTCCGTGGGTTGAAGTCTCCATCAACGTGGATGTACGATAGCACCACCTATCGGAACCACGACAAAAACATCTGTGTCTCCAATTGCGTTTGAATCCTCCAAACCCTTCCCTTTACATTCTTGCAACTTGCATGCTTTACTTTCCGCTGCTCATATACTCTTTTGCATGCTTGCTTGAATTGTGTGGAGATTGCTTGACTTGTGCTAAGATAGCTAAAATCTGCCAAGAACTAAAATTGGGAAAAGGCTAGATTTTTATTTGGTCAAGTAGTCTAATGACCCCCCTCTAGACATAGTTTCGATCCTATAAGTGGTATCAGAGCTTTGGTCTCCATTTGCTTTGATTTCCATAGCTTTTGGTGGTCATAGCCTTGGTTTCACAACCTAGGAGTGTATGGCTTCTAGCGAGGGAAATTATCACTGTAGAGGTCCTTACTTTGATGGTACTAATTTTGCTAGTTGGAAGCATAAGATGAAAATGCATATTCTTGGACATAACCCCGCCGTTTGGGCTATTGTGTATGTTGGCTTGCAAGGTGAATTCTTTGATGGGAGAGAACCGAATCGTGAAGCTACCGCGGATGAGTTGAAGATGCTACAATACAATGCTCAAGCTTGTGATATCCTCTTCAACGGATTGTGCCCCGAAGAATTCAACAAAATCAGCCGTCTTGAGAATGCAAAGGAAATTTGGGATACTTTGATTGACATGCATGAAGGTACCGACTCCGTCAAGGAATCCAAGTTGGATGTGCTTCAAAGTCAACTTGACAAGTTCAAAATGAAGGATGGTGAAGGTGTCGCTGAAATGTACTCTAGGCTTGCTCTTATCACAAATGAGATTGCCGGCTTAGGGAGTGAAGAGGTGACCGATAGATTCATCATCAAGAAGATCCTAAGAGCCTTGGATTGAAAATATGATACCGTGTGCACATTGATCCAAATGATGCCAAATTACAAAGATCTCAAGCCAACGGAAGTCATCGGAAGAAGTGTTGCTCATGAGATGTCACTCAAGGATAAAGAGGAACTTCACAACAAATCAAGTGGTGCTTACAAAGCCTCATGTGAAGCCCCCACATCATCGAGTGAGAAACAAACCTTCAATGAAGAATTGAGCTTAATGGTGAAGAACTTCAACAAGTTCTACAAGAGTAGAAGCAAAGAGAGAAGCTCCAAATCAAGGTCCTACAATGACAAAAGATCTTCTAGTCAAGAGCAAAACTGCTACAATTGTGGAAGGCTCGGACACTATTCCAATGAATGTGCGGCCCCCTACAAGAGAAGAGAAGATTCTCCCAAGAGAAGAAGTAGAAGAGAAAGAAGGAGTAGAGATGATCGTTATGAACGAAGACCCTCACGGAGAAGCAAGGATTCAGAAAGAAAGGACAAGTCATCAAGGAGCTACACAAAACAAAGACATCAAGCTCATGTTGCTGAATGGGTATCCGGCTCCGACTCCGACAACCACTCTGAGAGAAGCTATCACTCCGACTCCGAATATACTCAAGATGAAGGTGTTGCCGGTCTAGCACTTGTGACAACCAACTCCTACGACATATTTGACTCACCAAATGAAGGAGTTGGAACATGCTTCATGGCTAAAGGCCCAAAGGTATCACACCCCGAGTATGTTGATTTAATAGTGATGAAGATGACTTGTTAGGTGATGATGATTTACTTGTTGACAACTCTAGTGATGAATACTATGATGAAACGTCAATTAATCATGCTAATCAAGATAAAACAAATGACAATGATAAAGAGAAGATTGAGTCTCTAACTAAAGAACTAAACA
Source organism: Triticum dicoccoides (assembly GCF_002162155.2). Taxonomy (NCBI): domain Eukaryota; kingdom Viridiplantae; phylum Streptophyta; class Magnoliopsida; order Poales; family Poaceae; genus Triticum; species Triticum dicoccoides. The sequence goes on along the minus strand of NC_041382.1, from coordinate 634,486,962 downwards.
CTCTTAAGTTAGCTCATGAAACTATCTTAGGAGATCATTGAGAACTTTTAACGACTCATGAGAAATTGCGCTTTGAAAAGCTCAACCTTGAGCAAGAGCATGAGTTCTTAAAAGCAATCAATGATGATCTTCGCAAGAAAAGTTATTCTTGCATTCCCAAGCATTTACTCTTATCCACTTACATGCCTCAAGTCAAGTCTAGTAACAAGAACAAGAAAGATTCTTCCTCTAGTAGTAACAATAATCATGCTAAATCCAATATTGTTGCATCTAGTAGTTCTCTTGATTCCACTAATGATTATCTTAGCCAAGTTACACTTGAGCAAGAAAATAGCTTATTGAAGGGAATTATAGAGAAAGGTGTTTACAAGAGCCTTGCCAGAAGTAAGCAATTCGAGGAAATTGTACGCAAGCAAGGAAGGCACCGGAAGAATCAAGGTGTTGGTTTTGAACAAAAGTTCAATGCCAATGGAGTTGAGTGGGAAGAAGATCAATACCCCAAGACGAAGTTTGTTCCTCAACAAGAGAAGTATGATCCTACTTCTCTCAAAGGGACACAAGCTCAAGATGATCTTCCACCACAAGACCACAAGCAAAAAGGCAAGGACAAGCTTCAAGAGGAAATTGATGCATTTGAAGAAGCTCCTAAGGCCTTGGTCAAGTGGGTTCCCAAGACTACTTCAAGTTCCACTTCATCAAGTACAACTACAACACCGAGGATTCCCATCAAGATGGTGTGGATCCCGAAGAAGAAGAACTAGAGAGTTCTTGAGGGTGACTCCGCCAACATACTTCACTCTTATCATCTTGGCAAGAACAAGTGCAATCAACTTCCACATCTTGCACTAGTTCAAGGAGTCACAAACCCTCTTGTTGGTAAGACAAGGGACAAGGTAACCTAAAAGCTTTCATAGACATCATCTTGTGTGTGCATCACTCTATGTCTATGTATATCCTTGTTTGTTCCTTATGGGACTAACCCATGTAGGTATTGAAAGTGCAACTCACTCCAATGGATAGCTTCAAATGATCTACATTAACATTGAGCATCCACATCTTCAACATCTACATGAAGTCATCATCGACAAAACCCAAGGTTAGTTCATCCCTCTTTGGGGGGATCTCACATCTAGGGGGGCTTTACTCTAAGAATTGAGCTAAAGCAACTCTAATGGTGTGAACACAACAATGCTTTATGTAAAAGTGGTAACCCCACGTGTGCTTAAACGATGAGTATGACCTATGATCAAATGTTCTCATTTGACTCCTAAGTCAATATACTCATATATAGATGACCTAGTCATCGCAAATTGTTTGATAGATGCTAGAATTGGTTGTGCATGCTTTGCCACATATTTCAATTGCCATTTTATTGGGTGAGCATGTTGATTGCATATTTTACTCATTCGAGGACATCCACTTGTTGTTTTGATCGATTGGTTTTCTTTTCTTTTGCCAAGTGGATGGACAAGAATGCCTAATAACCCTCTCTAGCTATCTATGCTTTTCTCGTCTCAAACTCTATTCATGCTACATCACAAAATTTGATCAAGTCAGATTCGAACCACTCTGTGTGAGGAGCACTCAGAGTCCCCGATTCGTCATAGACTTAAACTTCCAAAACTTCTTTGTGTGTTTCGGTCTGATCGATTCCTCCATTTCGGTCATACCGAGATTACTAAGTCGATCTAGGTTTTCAATCTCGGTGCAACCGATTTGAACTTTTCGGTCACACCGAGTTGCTGTAACTGTCAACAGTTATGCATATCGGTGCCACCGAGTTGTTCCACTCGGTCACACCGACAGGGTCGGGCTATATATACTCACGGGCAAAATTTTGGAAATTTCTCTGAAACCCCTTTTCCCGCGCATAGCTCGCTCTGCCTCCTGGGTCTCCGGATCGTCCTCCTCGTCGCCAGCCGCCTCCTGTTGCTGGTCTCCGCCGCCGTCAACGGAATTCTTCCTCGCCGTTGCCACCGTAGCGAGTTCATCGCCGAACTAGGGTATGGACTCGATCACAGTGCTATCCCCGTCCGATTCCTAGCACATTGTGTTCATTATGATTCTTACCACGATTGAAACGCTTCTATCCAGTCAAAACACTCCGTAGATTAGAGTTGAATCGAAAATTTAGGGTTAGGTTTCCGCCAAAACCATCTCGGACCCACCGGCTTGCAGAACTCGGTTCCACCGATTCGGCCAAGGCCATTGCACATGTGGTTCTCGGTCTGACCGAGAATTGCAAATAGGTGTGACCGAGTTCAGGACTTTGTGAAACCCTAGCAGTCTCGGTGCCACCAAACTGTGACTCGGTCTGACCAAGTTCACTAGTTTAGGTTCCAACAGCTGCTTCGGTATCACCGAGTTTGCAAATCGGTTGATCCAAAATGCTTTCTGTGGAAAACTAAAACTAAGTTCTTGACTCATTCTTTTGCAAAAACCTCTGCATTTTGTGATGCTCATCCACTGTATCTCATCTACAATCTATTCACAGGGTCTGCAGTTAGTGGTTGCAACATGTCTGACCAGAGTGACAGCCAGAATAGGTCAGAGGAGCAGGTTCACCTGAGTGAGGGCACTAGTCCCTCTAGCAGTTCAGATGATGGTAGCAGGAGCACCCCAAGCAATTTGCCAAAGGCTACCACTAGAGCAAGCAAGAAGAAAACTTCAGAGTATGAGGATGAAGACTATGTGGCCCCTGAGGATGAGGCCACATCAAAGAAGAAAGTGGTTAAGAAGGAGTACAGCTCAGCTGCAGTTAAGCCAGGAATGAAGATCAAAAGGCCAGCAGGAACACAACCAATGTCTAAGGCCAGAGCATCCTCTCAAGCATCTTTGGAATCTCAACCCAAAGAGCCTGCTGCAGAAGGAAAGAAAAGGAAGGAAAGGGTCAAGAAGACCATGGCCAGAGTGATTGGAAAGGCTTCCATGATGGAAGAAGAAGATGAAGAAGAGGTTGCTGCACCAGCACCCAAGGCACAGAAGCTTATGGGTGATGCTATGAGGACAGGGGCTGCATCATCAAAGCCCAAAGAAGCACCCAAAGCTGCCTCCAAGCCCAAGACTGCACCAAAGAGAAATACCAGAACATACCAGCTGCTGAGAAGAACAAGGCCCCAGTGCCTGAGACTATTGCCGAAGAAGAAGATGAAGAGCATGTTCTGAGAAAATTGAAGCCAAAAATTCCAGACCACAATGATGCTCATCCTGTGGCTGAGAACATGAAGATTAGGAGAGACTTAGGACTGAGGAAATGGAGAGAGACAGATCCATATGCTACCAGGAGAAGGACTGCTGTTGATTACAGGTTCCACACAAAGGAACAGCAGGATTTCTATGAGACAGTGTTGTTGGACAAGAAGCCTATAGTGTGTGATATGAGGTGGGTCAACTGTACCTACATGAAGGAAAATGAGGAACACTATCCTGGTGTGTTTGACAGCTTTAGTGCTTGTGGAGTTGCAGACTTTGTTGGGCAGAAGCTCACAAAATGGAATGAGGAGCTCATAATGCAACTCTACTCCACAGCACACTTCTATCCAGATGGCAGGATAGTATGGATGTCTGAAGGTACAAGGTACCACTCAACTATTGAGGAATGGGCAAATCTTATCAATGCTCCTAAGGAAGAATAAGATGACTTGGATGTCTATGCCAAGAAGAAGATGGATCACAACTCTATGGCAAATATGTACAAGGAGATTCCTGAAGATGATCTTAAGACTCACCAGTTTGGGTCAGTAAAACACTTGCTGTCAGGGCTGCCTACAATCAATTGGATCCTTAGGCACACTCTCTTGCCCAAGTCTGGTGATCACAGAATGATCAGAGGCCATGCAATTAACTTGCTACATATATTTGATGTGCCACAGAAGTTCAAGGTCATGAGCCTTATAGTTGAGACTATCAAGAGGACTGCAGCTGACCAGAAAAGAAGTTGTGGATATGCCCCACAGATCTAGGAGTTGATAAACTCAAAGATGGGCACAGGCACATACTTGTTGGATAAGGAACACTTGCCTATCTATCCTGACTTCGAGGACAACCAAGTTGTGATGAATGAAGATGAACCCTCCTCAGTGCAAGCACAAGCAAAGAAGGAGAAGGCAAAGAAAGAGAAGGCAAAGAAAGAGAAGGCTGCCAAGATGCCAACTCAAGAGGAGGCATCTGAGTACTTTTTGAAAAGCAAGCAGGACCAGCTTGGTTACTTGATAGCATCATCTCTGAGGATTGAGAAGGGGTTGGCCACCCTAACTCAAAACCAGGAGAGCCTGGAAAGAATCGTGGAACAAAAATTCTATGATTTAGATGTCAAAGTAACTAAGATTTAGTCTGTTGTGGAGCAGCTACACGATGACATGCAGGAGAGGAAGGGCAAGACAACCACTGATGCATTTACCAGAGTGCCTCGAGCTCAGAGATCTGCTGCAGTTCCTGTACTAGACACTAGAGTCACTTCATCTGCACCAGCTACAGCTCCAGCGCCAACTCCATCAGCTCCATCCACATCAACTGAAGCCTTCGTCCTTGGAGTTCTCCGGACACTACCACCTGAAGACCAAGCCTGAGAGACGTTTTAGTGCTATGCATTTTCTATGAACTTTTTGGTAACTTGTTGCCAAAGGGGGAGAAAAATGTATAGATCATAGGCTTCGAGAGAGAGCGTTGCTTTTTATTCTCTCTTGCTTTGGTGGTTGAACTTTGTTTATCTTTTGATTGCTTGAGATACTATGCTATTATCTGTGAGACATTGATGATCACATGGTTGATCATAAGCTACACTTATGCTTGTTAGATGATATTATCTTACTTATCCTTATATGATCATTCACTTTGCTTGGTGATGAGTGCATGTATTTAATTCTTATCATTTTGAGCGCTCCACCAATATGTATGTGACATGGAAGAGTAACCCAAGATCCTAACTCATTGTGCAGTTGCAGTCCAAAGCAAATCTTAAGATATGCACAAATTTAGGGGAGCTCTTGCTTTTCACATACTTCTCAAAGCGACAATATCTTTCACTCTTATTATCATTTGTCGAAGCTTTGATCTATATGTTGTCATCAATTACCAAAAAGGGGGAGATTGAAAGTGCAACTATCCCTGGGTGGTTTTGGTAATTCCTAAGAACATATAGCTCATTGAGCTAACATTATTCCAAGATTAATATTTCAGGAAAAGCTTAATGAATGGCATGGCATGGATGAGGAAAGTGGATCCCTCAAAATTCTAAGGACAAAAAGTTTGGCTCAAGCTTCAAGATCAAGACTCTACATTTTATATTTTAGTGATCCAAGATCGCATTGAGTCTATAGGAAAAGCCAATACTATCAAGGAGGGACGAGGTGTTGCTTAATGGCTTGCTTGCTCAAATTTCTTAGTGATATGCTCCAAAATCCTCAACTACCTTCCCACATCCACATATGACCTAAACCAAAAGTCAAACTCGGCCCCACCGATTCTATCTATCTGGCGCCACCGAGTTTCAAATGTCATAGCCACTGCCACAAACCCTAGGCAAATCGGTCTCACCGATAGGGATCTCGGTCTCACCGAGATGGGATTGTAATCTCTCTATTTCCCTTCGTAACGTTTCAGTTTTACCGAGATGAGCGATCGGTCCCACCGAGATTGCAATGTAAACTCTCTGTTTCCCTTTTGTAACATTTCGGTCTCACCGAGATGAGCGAATCAGTCCCACCGAGTTTACCTGACCAACTCTCTAGTTAGCTTATTACCAAAATCGGTCCCACCGAGTTTGTGTAATTGGTCACACCGAGATTACGTTATGCCCTAACCCTAACCATATCGGTCCTACCGAGTTGCATCTCAGTCCCACCAAAAATCCTAACGGTCACTAGGTTTGCTGAATCGGTCCAACCGACTTTAACCATTCGGTCCCATCGAGTTTGGCAAATTGTGTGTAACGGTTAGATTCTGTGTGGAGGCTATATATACCCCTCAACTCACTCTTCATTCGTGGAGAGAGCCATCAGAACATACCTACACTTCCAATACACATTTTCTGAGGAAGAACCACCTACATTTGTGTTGAGGTCAAGATATTCCATTCCAACCATATGAATCATGATCTCTAGCCTTCCCCATGTTGCTTTCCACTCAAATCTTCTTTCCACCAAATCCAAATCCTGTGAGAGAGAGTTGAGTGTTGGGGAGACTATCATTTGAAGCACAAGAGCAAGGAGTTCATCATCAACACACCATTTGTTACTTCTTGGAGAGTGGTGTCTCCTAGATTGGCTAGGTGTCACTTGGGAGCCTCCGACAAGATTGTGGAGTTGAACCAAGGAGTTTGTAAGGGCAAGGAGATCGCCTACTTCGTGAAGATCTACCGCTAGTGAGGCAAGTCCTTCGTGGGCGACGACCATGATGGAATAGACAAGGTTGCTTCTTTGTGGACCCTTCGTGGGTGGAGCCCTCCGTGGACTCGCGCAACCGTTACCCTCCGTGGGTTGAAGTCTCCATCAATGTGGATGTACGATAGCACCACCTATCGGAACCACGACAAAAACATCCGGGTCTCCAATTGCGTTTGAATCCTCCAAACCCTTCCCTTTACATTCTTGCAAGTTGCATGCTTTACTTTCCGCTGCTCATATACTCTTTTGCATGCTTGCTTGAATTGTGTGGAGATTGCTTGACTTGTGCTAAGATAGCTAAAATCTGCCAAGAACTAAAATTGGGAAAAGGCTAGATTTTTATTTGGTCAAGTAGT